>NW_027643869.1:0-42500 GCF_032717465.1 Coenobita brevimanus
TTGTAGTGATGGATGTGGGCTAAATCATGAAATTGAGTGGAGTGATAAAGTGTGTGTTGGACTGACTAGAGTGATTGTGATCGACTAGAATGTAGACTGACTAACTGTGCCGACTGCTGATCAGTGAGTCAATTAGTTAAAGGAACCACTGAGAGGGAATCAGTGACTGTGGAGTGACTGGAGCCTGTGACTGGAAAGCTGACTGGGGGTGTAACAAAGCGGGAAGATGGTTAAGTATTCAGGACGGGGCGTGATATGAAATTATACAGGGCCAGTGATGAGGCAGGACTTAGCTAACCAGCTGACAAGAGGCAAACGATTTGTTATTTAAAAAAGCACAAAGGTGTAAGTGAGGCCATAATGACGTAGTTATTTATGAGAAACACCTTTAACCTTATGTGATCAGCCTGGATTCCGCAATGTAGTGTAGTCAGCAACGATACAGAAAAGCCAGGCATTCATTACGTTTCAAGAAGTAAATAATATGGGTCATGTCTACACCTTGGTGCTCCTTTAATATGATACGACCCTCTGACAGACCTGACGACGACCCAAGGGTGACCAAAAGCCTAGATACACCGATTGACTGAAAGCCGAGTGTTTGGAGGCAAACCGGAGTCGTGAACTAAAACCCCTACCACATCCTGACTAACGACTGATTGGTGTTAAGTCAACTAGAATATTGTGACGGTTCACAAAGTCCTCGTACATTACCGGATAAGAAAAGATGAGGATGCACTTCCTGGGTAGGCAGCACATCCTCGGAGGGAGTAAATTCAGGACAGAGGTATCAATGGCACCGAAGCACTATGTTGAAGGTGGTACAAGCTGGATGATTTCCCTCCTGTAAATTCCATATAAAATTAGCTTGGGACTTATAACAGTGTATTCGTTATTTCTGACTGTCTCTTTGTTGAAAATATCCACACTTATTTTATCGTCAAATATGTTTACATTATTTTGGCTTTGTCACTTACTGCTTACTAGATAATTTGCCTTTGTTATATTATTGTCTTATTGTATAATGCAGTGTTTCGCAAAGTACGAGTACTTACCTAATCTTCCCTTCAGATAGAGGGTTCTTTGTTGTGGTCCACTCCCACGGTCGCTGTCAGCATCATCTCCCACGGTCACGGTCAACAGCATCACCAGGTGTCCCCTCCACCATCGGATTCTCTTCAGCATCCCAGCCTTTGCACTCCACCTGCCAAGTAGGTATCTTATTTAATTCTACAGTTCCTTCGTCGATTTGGGAGAACTTTTTTTGTTTTTTTTGCGGCCATATTACGTAAGCTCAGACAGACAACGAAAGTACAACGGTGTTACACATCCATAGTACTTTCCGTAACTGGCCTACAAAGTTCTGTGTTAAGTATGCCACAACTTATCAGTCAAGACGGGGATTCAATTTTTGAGCCAAACTAAAATTAATGTATTGTCTCCATAAAAAAATTAGCATGTCAGATGCAGCCATTCATTATGTCAAGCTTGATTCCAACATTTTTCTAATACATTAACAACTACCAAATTCAAGAAAGCTAGCAATTTAGTTTAAAGGTAGCGGTGGAAATTTGACTGAAGCAAAATCTTCCTAAATAACTGCAATTTAACGACTAAGAACGTTGAAAATACTCTTTATGGCGAGGGATTTCCAGTTCTTTAATAACTGTACTGAAACTATATCTTATATAACTCAGAATAATTTCAAGACCGAGACATGTAAGCATTTCGGAGACGAAACTAAATTGCTGATCAACGTATGCAACAAGTAAAATCATTATATTAAACAGACAGAGTTAGAGAAAGAACAGAGAAATTAGTTGCTTGGAGAAGAACAGGGAGGCTTTACAAGGAAGGGAAGAGGTTGTGTAGATCAGATATTCATTTTTAGATCCTTAGTGGGAAAAGTTTCTAGAGAAGGGAAAGAAGTTGTATGCGGCTTTCATGGATTTGGAGAAAAGCCATATGACAGGGGGTGGATAGACAAGGATGTGTGGAAAGTGTTAAGAATATATGGAGTAGATGGGAAGTTGTTGAATGCTGTGAGAAGAGTATGTACGATGGTGCTAAGGCTGCAGTGCGTGTGTGGATGGTGAACTAAGTGAGATTTTTCTCTTTGAGAAGTTGGGTTGAAACAGGGATGTGTCATGTCTCCATGGATTTGTTTCAAACTGTACATGGATGGGAGTAATAAAAAAGAGGTACAAGAGTAGGGTAGTGGA
Source organism: Coenobita brevimanus (assembly GCF_032717465.1). Classification (NCBI taxonomy): domain Eukaryota; kingdom Metazoa; phylum Arthropoda; class Malacostraca; order Decapoda; family Coenobitidae; genus Coenobita; species Coenobita brevimanus. The sequence goes on from NW_027643869.1 coordinate 2,223, forward strand.
TGTTGGAGTGGCCCTGGTGGCGAGAGAGGATAGTCGTTTGGAAACTCCCTGTAGTGTTTCTTTGCAGATGATACTGTGTTGTTGAAAGTGAGAAGACAGAAGGGGAGCTACAAGAGCCCAATGGTGGATGAGTTTGGGAGAGTGTGTAGAGAAACTGGAATCTAAAGGTGAATGTAAGGGGAAGAGTAAAGTGATGGTCTTTGAGAGAGGGAAGTCAGTGAATGGACAGCGAGGTTGGATGGTGATGAACTGGAAGAATGTGAGTACGTTTAAGAAACGACTACTTGGGTAGTGTGATGAGTAAGGATGGAGGTTTGGCGGGTGAAGTGCTTGAGAGGGTAGAGCAGGGAAGAAAAGGATGCTGGTTCTTTGAAAGCAGTGGAAGTAAGAAACAAGGGGAAGTGAGCATGGAAGTGAAAAAGTTACTACACATGACCAGTATTGTGATACCAACTCTAACGTATGGAAGTGAAGCTTGGACGTTGTTGGAAGGACACAAGTCAAAGAGTGAGAGCAGTGGAAATGGAGTTATTTAAGAGGAGCCTGTGGAGTCACATGGAGAGACAGGCCGTGACGAATGAAGATGTAAAGGGAACATTGTGGTGTGGATAGTGTAGGATGTGATAGGAAAGCGATTATGAGGAACACACTAAGGTGGTTTGGCCATGTGGAGAGGATGGAGGGTGAAAACTGACAGAAGAGAGTGTATGTATGAGTGAGGTGGAGGGGGGGGAAGAGGAAGGGGAGGCCGAGGATGAGATGGAGGGGATGGGGTGGAGGAGGTATATGAGGGGGGTGTGAGTTAGGGAGCAGGGCTGGAAGTGAAATGGCGGGAGACAGGGGCGACTTGGAGGCGATTTGTTTTGTGGCCACCCCAAATGGGATTGAGGCGTCTGGCAATAGATAGATGGACAATCAGTCATATGCCATACCTGTATCAAAAGCCATAACTATACTGTGCATGCTGGCGTGATGAAATGCCAACACTGCTCTGGCATCCCGGTTCACTTATCCTCTCATTATATTTGACTTCACCCTTGTGTCATAGGCATGATTTCTTGTATTCTTTGTTCATCTCGTCCTCTGGCTTCCTCTCATAGTACCTTCTTTGCTGTTCTGGCCACAGTACACTTCTTCTGAAACGTCCTTCCCTGTAATACCAGTGTCGGTGAATAGCCAGATCTCTAGTCCGATAAGCTATTTCAGAAGATTATTTCATCTGCTACAGAAACTATTTTTATCCCATAATTATTCACCATCTATAACTGGACATGGAATCTGAGCGGTAATCTTGTTGGTCTGTTTCAAGTAACACCTCTTCCTTATGACAGTAATGATACTTTAATATTGTAAAGTACTGACACCAACAATTTCATTTATGCTGTAAGTATATCTATTTTGCACATAAACGTATTAAAGTGACAAAGTAAATCACTTACGAGAAGAGGTACCAAGTCCATTATGCCAACAAGATTACACTCTGTCAACAAAACCTGTTTCGTCGTTGCAGCTGCCAGCAATACCACAGCTTCCACAGGCCCCGACGACGCCCACACTGAGGCCCCGACGACGCCACAACAGGCCCCGACGATGTCCACTAACAGGGACGAGACCCCGACAAGGGGCCCCGACGATGCTACAACAGGCCCCGACGACGCCCACACAGACCCCGACAGGCCCCGACGACACTTCCACAAACTTCCGAAACTTCCGCCACCAGTTCGCATGCTGCCAGCGTCTCAAGGTCTGTACTCCGGCACCGATCATCAGCATCCGCCTGAAAGATGATCGTATTTGCAACATGATTATCCAAGTTATTTTTCTACATGGCTGTTTATTTTCACTGTCGTGCAGATATTTAACTGACCAAGACATAGTAATTAGATTCACATTAACACTAAAATACATCTTACCCTTTGCAGCTTCCACACAGTTTTCCCCCACGCATGACGCTTCATCTCCCGCCCTGATCTAATCCTGGCAGACATCACAGTCTGTCTCGGCAGCTCCTCACCCCCTACCAGCAACATTAACGTACCTTCAGCAGCAGTTTTTTTAAGGTGTTTGTATGCACATGGATGTTTTAGTTACACATGCAGATATTTTAAGTTTTAAGTCAGCAAGTATACGAAAGCAGATTTATCCATACAGCAGAATTTTCCTTTACCATTGCAGCATCCGATCCTTCCATCGGCCGAAAAGCTCCCGTCCACGCCACAGCTTCCGCCTCTTCCCCAACGTCGTAGGTGCGCCGTCTGCATCCCTGTGGAACATGAACACTGTTACATCAAATCTTCCCCCTAAGTTATCTTATTTCAGCACAATGTCTTGTTCACACATTTTTTACTCAATGCCGCTTTCTTTTAGAAGTTGAACGCAATGAATAGATGTGTGGTCTTTAACAAATATGCACACTTTTTTATAACACGTAACATCTCCATAGGAAGCGCATTGTGTGTAATTTCGTCTGTTCGTATTTTTTCACTTATTTTCTCTCTGGTTTGCTTAGTGTTCGGTAGCTGTGGTCAAGTTCAGGGTACAAGCTAACCCAATCTGATGAACAAACTTTAGCACAAGACTGAAAACTGTATTGCTTACCATTGCAGCTGCTGTTGACGTATTTGCTGCAGTCTCACACCAGCACTTGCACGGCTCCATTCCGACACCGCAGTCCCAAGCCGACGTTGCTGTCCCAAGCCGACCAAGCAAGCCCCAACGCCGACCAAGCTTGGCCCCCAGCGACGACCAATCAAGCCCCAACGACGACCAATCAAGCCCCAAGCCGACCCAACGACCGCCACTCCGACCCATCCAAGCCCCACTCCGACGTAACACCCCCACGACGACGCTGCAGGTCTCGCCTCTCGTCGTAGAGTCAGCGTCGTCTGCATCAGTATGTAAGATTAACATAGTCACAGCAACAGTTCTCAGTTTATAATTCTCCATCAGATGTCTTAATTCAGTATATGTAAGTGAGTAGCATAGTGACGGCGTTTCCCATGAGATTAAGATTTCTTTAATACCCCTTCCTTCACGATTTGTCTTGCATAATTGTGCCTTAACATCTTCCTATACGTTTTGTCCAGCATCTAAACAATGCCTAAGTAAAGTAGTAGGTAACATTTATCACCTACAAGTAACGTGATGTTATAGCCTGTTTTCTGCCTTTATCGCTCACACCTTTACTGGTTTAGTGTAATACATTAACTATTTCATTACGTATGTCGTGGCTACATGAAATTCGATGGACTGATGCTAAAAGGTAGGAATGAAATGTAACCTTGATTACCAGCCAATGTCTCAGTCTGATTACATTTTGCTATCCACTGAGCATGAAGAGTTTATGGATATTTGTCCAGGTTAGGGTAAACGGACTAGAGATATCCTACTGAGCTAACGAGAATACGGTCACAAGGGAAAAGGTTGCCAACAGGTTACACACCAGCATCCCGTTGATGCTAGTAGCTCAGTTCCCTCGTGGGTCTTATCTCCTCGCCCCCTCTCCCGTCCACTCCGCTCCTCTGCGAAATCCGTCCTCGCTCCACGGCCTGTCCGTCCTCGCTCCTCCTCGCCCGTCCTCGCTCCTCTGCCCGTCCCTCGCTCCTCTGCCCGTCCCCTCGCTCCTCTGCCCGTCCGTCCCTCGCTCCCCTCGCCCCATCCTCGCTCCTCCATTCATCCGTCCTCGCTCCCTCGCTCGTCCGTCCTGCTCATCACCCCCTCTCCCGTCCTCGCTCCCTCTCAGCACATCGGGTTCCAGGGAAGCTGCGTGGTCGATGATGCATCTCCCGCTCTTCTGTGCTCGCGCTGTCAAAGAAATACATAATTATCAAAACCTAATCTGCGTTTAGTGCTGTCTTATATCAAAGTAAAGCAACATATACTTGTTTAGAGAAAATGTTACTGTACATTGGAGATGTCTAAGGTCTTTACTCTTCTAAATTATTATTCAACCATTATTCAAATTGAATTTTCCTGTCATATGTTACATTTGGCTAATTTCATTTCCATTTCAGGATCGTATCCAGTTACCTGTCTCATCGCTGGAGTTACTGCTGCTGCTGCTGCTGCTGCTACTGATGACGACGAGGACGACGACGTTCATGCTGCTGCTGCTGATGCTGTCGCTCCTCCGTTAGTGGTGTATCGCCGCTCCGAGCAAACTGTCGTGTCCAACAACCAACCCAACGACAACCACAGACATGTCCCGGCCGGACAACCATACAACCAACATCAACGAAGAAAGGCTAATAGATGACCTAAGACTACCACGCCTAACTTTACCCGGCAGAAAGCCAACCTAGATGACCATAACTCTGCTACCTAACCCACCCCTAAGCTTGCCCCATGACCCTCCCAGCTCCAGGCTACCCCCCACCCCCACCCCCAGCCTGTCCTCCACCCTACTATCACTACACCAGCGAGCCAACCTGTGGGGAAAAAATTAGGTCATATAAATATAAAGGATTAGGACATATGATTATAGAGGATTAAAATTAGTGCATATAGAGATTTAATTGGTATCATTATCCGAATTACAGAAGGTACTAACATATATCAGTTTATGTCTCAGAGGGGCAAGTCAAGGGGCTTTACAGGGGAAACTACCAGGATTCTTCCTTGGCATTTTTATTTCTTGTATTGTGTTCAATCGCAGTCATTCCCACGTAAAAACTCGGTCACCTGTCATCTTGGCCTCTGAGTCCGTGGTTGTGAGTCTGTGACGAGGTGGCCGTTCGCAAAACTTATCAAAACAAATTCGGATTTGTAAACAAACTGCAAACGATTGAACTGCACCTTTTGCACGGTGTCACTGAAACTTACAAATGAAGATACAGTTCTTAACACCCTAATATATACTGAGTATGCATATAATGGCGTGCACATAATTAATATGACATTTACATGGCTCTCTCCTAAGTTGTTTAGGCAATTTTACCTTATATTCTAATGAGTATAAAAGTAAAAAATTAATACTAATATAAAAGTAGAAAATTAATACTAATACATATGAGGAAGAAAACACTTTGGCACAGTTTTGGCACTTAGGTAAGCTCTTTGGTGGGGATACCTCGGTCCTCACTCTGCGTCCACTAACAAAATGAGTTTGTGAATTGGTCTTTCAATGAAGGTGATGGCTTGAGTACGTTTACCTTGGTCATCTAACTCTGAGTCTGACATCATTACCTTAACCTTTCTTACATGACTATCTTCATCAGGAAGGGCTTCTACTACTATTTTTTCCCAACTTTTCAATTATTTCTTGCCAAAGTCTCTTCTTTTACAATCCACTATGTCATTTACTTGCAAATTTCTATGTGGCTTTACCCATTTATTTCTCCAATTGGAGAGACCTGCCAAGAACGCCCTTTTTCCATCTAGACCAAAACTCATTGGCTTGGTACTGCACCCTACGCCAGCGCTTCCTTGAATACACATCTACCCTGTCATAGCTGCCTGGAGGAGGTGGCTACAACTTTAGATTTCATGGTCAATAACATATTGGGTGTCCAGTGGTTCTATGTGCTCAGGAGAGTTCAGTGTGTCTACAGTTAGAGGACGACCATTTACTATAGACTCCAGCTTCTATCATGAAAGTTCTTAAAGATTCATCATCTAACTGAGACCCATGCTGATCGAGCAATACCTGAAGAGTACCATTTACTCACCGTACGTATTTGTCCCTCCCCTTACGCCACCCATATGACTTGCATGTGGTACATTTCATTTTAAATTCTATCCAGTCACAATGATCTTTCCAACAGTTCTGTTCTTATTTTCTCTTGATCCATTTCTTTTAAACATGTCAACAACTCGTTCCTAGCACCAACAAAGTTTGTACCACCTGATCAGATTTTAACTGAAGTACAGGTCCCCTCCGTCCTATGAAGCAACGGTGAGACATTGATGAATGAGTCTGTGTTCATAGTGTTGGCTGTTTCTAAGTGAATGGCACGCGAAGTCCTGCAAGGAAACAATACACCATACATTTTCAGTTCCTTACGTCCTTCCTTAATAAAAAAAAAAAAGGTCCAAAGAAATCAACAGCAGAATAAGTAAAAGGAGCAGTAGGTTCTAACCTATCTGTGGGAAGATCTGCCATCTTTTGTTCCCTGTGTACTTCCCTCTAACCTTTCTACAAATGGCACACCTGGAAATGTGCTTAGTTACTAGAGAAGATCCTCCTATAATCCAAAACCCCAGATCCCATCTGATCTCTCATTCAGTGTGATGCCTTTACCTTGATGTTGTACCTTTTTATGGCTGTAACAAATCAACAAATCAGTTATGTGCGATTTCTTTTGTAATATGGCTGGAGGTGCTTTCTGTCTCTGTGCATATCTGCTCTTCTGAGTCCTTCCACCTACTCTGATGATCCAATCTTCATCCATGAATGGATCAAGCTTATACATCTGACTTGATTTCTTTATGACATTTCTTCATGTTTCTTCCAACACCACAGATTAACTCTTCCTTGTTAACTTTGTTCATCTATGCTCTTTTTTCTTCTGGGAATGCTTGTGCCTGAAGTTGTTTTAATATCTCATTTTCAGCTTCTTTCAGTTCTACTGCAGTCACAGGAATATACTCAGACTTGACCATAGGTTTGTTTAGCTGTTTTTACATTTTTGCTTACTTTGCTCTTTGCCTCTGAATTTTTTCTGAAGTCTGAGGCATACTGCAGTAGCTCTAGGTTGCTGATGCCAATCAGAGAAATACTTTCAGTCTGTCTAGGAATGATGATGGCTCTGCCGAGCTTCTGTAGAGACATGTATTCACAACTTTCTTCCACTTCAGGATCATCATCTGCAACAATGAAGTCTCATCTACTGATGCTTGAGGTGTGTCAAGCGATTGCCAAAGAAAGTCTGGTCCATTCCCACCACTTAGAACTGTGAATCATGGCTTGTACTGGCATGCATCGTGAGTGCATAGTCAGCTGGGTTATTTTCTGTTTCAACATTACTTCCAATGTGCTGGTGATGTTTTCCATCCCGTATCTGTTGAACTCTGTTTGCAACATACACATGGAATTTCTTAGCATCATTACAGATATAAGCCTTGCACTACCTTGCTATCAGTCCAAAATACTTCTTTGACAGCTTGGTAATTTAGCTGTCTTCTCAGAATGACTGCTGCTGCAAGTTCTAACCTTGGAATAGTGATGGCTTTAAGTGGTGCTACTCTCTTGATTTTGCCATTACAAGTGCACAATGCATCTGACCTTCGTCATTAATCCAATCTAATGTAAGAGCACTGTCCATAGCCTTCCTGAGCTAGCATCTGAGAAACGATGAAACTCAACTGCTTTAATTTCTCCAAATGCTTCAAGTTTGTAACATCTTGGTAGTCTTTCCGCTTGCTGTAACAAAGTGCAGCTCATTTCTCCACTGTTTCCCACCTAGACTTCATGTTTTCTGGTACAGCATCATCCCAACTTACCCCATCTTTACATAGATCTTGGAGTATTCTTTTTTCCACTCAGAATGAAGGAGATCACTAAACCTAAGGGATCAAATATGGAGTTTACAATTGATAAAATACCTCTTCTTGTTACGAGGCTTACTACCTTCATTGATTCTAAACTGAAATGAGTCAGATTCAACACACCACTCTACTCCAAGTTCTCTCAATGGGCAGTGAGTCCCTTTGCTGAGAATTTAAGATCTCTTGATGCTTCCTGCCATTTCTTCTGGACTGATGGCTGCCAGTACCTCTTTGCTGTTGGACAAGAACTTATGAAGCTTGAAGCCTCCTTTCATGCACAATTGCCTTACTGCTATTAATCAATTGGATAGCTTCCAGCTGCAGTAGGTACAGACTTCAACCCATCATCTATATAAAAATCATTTTTGACAAACTTAGCTGCATCAGATCCAAACTCAAGCTCATTATCATCAGCTGTTTTCATTAATGTGAAAATTGCAACACTTGGTGATGAAGTAGCTCCAAACAAGTTATTACAGTCATTCTATATTCAAATCACTACCTTGTTTAGATCTCCGTTTTTCCACCACAAAAAGCACGTAGCAAAGTCCTTGTGTTCAGAAGACACATGGACCTGATGATAAATTGCAGAAATATCTCATACAAAATGCTACCTCTTCTTGGCTGAAATCGGCATAACACTCCAATGGTCACTTGTAATAAGTGAGTATTTAGTGACTGTTTCTTGCTAGCTTCAGCACTGCAGTCAAATACTACTCTTAACTTGTCTGGTTTTCTTTGGGTGATACACCCCATGATGAGGTACGTACCACACAAACCCATCTGCTCTTGCTAACTCACTTGGCTGGAACCGCTTCTGCAGTACCCATGTGTTATCATGTCTTGTACAGACTTCCACATAATCTTGATAATATTTCTTGTCGTTTTTTGAGGCTTTCTTTTCAGTCTATCTAGTCTGTAACAAGCAGCTAAGTCTTTGTTGTTTTCAAACTTGACATTTTCATTCTTGAGAGGAAAGTGGCATCTCATAATGTTCTTCTTCTGGCTTGTATACTCCCTCTTTCATTTTTGTCATGAATAGTTTGTCTTCATATGAGATGGGGAACATCATCTGTCTGTCTGTCATTAAAGTCCAGCTCAAACATTTTCTTGATTTGCTGTGCCAAGGTTGACAACCTCACTTTACTTGAACTGGAACAACTAGGAAGCTAACTTTCCTTTCATTATTGATGACGACTTCTTGGGCCATAAGTTCTGTGTACTTACTGTACCAATGCTATCGTCTGTGCTTACTGTCGTTACAGACCTTTCCCTATTATACCCCATCCCTAACTCTGTCCTTGTAGCAAAAGGATCGTTTTTCATTTCCTGGGATAATTTCCTTTGAGCTTCAGTGCTTTAGTACAGCGAAAACTGAGTCCTATGATGAGACCAGTTTCTACATTAGAGTCATATGGCATCCAGTTTGTCTGCTATTCACTTTCAAATGTGGCCAATTGTTTTGCAGTATCGGGTCTGTGGTATCTGATCTCGTCTGGCTGGTATATGTTCTCTAGAGTATGTATAGGGAAGGAACACTTCTTTCTGTTCATAAACTCCCTTTTACCACAAGCCCTTGTACTGGTACAAAGCACAGTATCTTCTCCCATCACCCAGTAGCCAACTGCAGGTGTTACTTGTGGTCCAGTTACTTTAACTTTATGTCTGCAGAGTTGTCCCCTTTAATAAAGCAAACATCAGACTGATCATCTAATAAAGCATTAACCAAGACTGTTTGACGCATCACTTCTGTGGTACAGCCACACACTGGAACAATCATGCTGTGTGTATCTCCTACAAATAACCTGTTGATTTTAATTCTATTTGAGACAGCATTGTCCTTTGTTGTCTTGGATTGTTGTGATTTCTCAGCTTCCTTCTCTTTGATTCTTTCAGAAGTATGGCTTCCATGAAGAGATGTTGGATGACGTCTCTTACATACTGTACATACTTTCCTTCTTTTGCAGTTTTTAATGATATGTCCATACTTTAGACAACCCCTGCCAGATAAATGACTTCTGTACATATTCTACCATGTCCTTTATTGCTAGAAAGCTCACTGAACCTTTTACATGTGTCCAGTTCATGTTCTTCTTTGCAGTAGATACACTGTGGCCCTATGATGGTTTGATTATTGTCATCCTTGTCCTTTTGGAGTCCTTTGTTTCTTGTCACCCGTGTCCCTTTTGATTCTTTTGTGCCTCTGTTTCTCTCTCCCACTCCAGTTGTGTTGTTGCTTCTCAAGACTTTTTACCCCCAGATCTGTTTGTTTCTGCTTTACCCTTCCTTCTTCCCCTTTGAAGCAGCTGTGTTATGCCTTTGACTCATTGCCATTACTGCACTATAGGATGAGATTGGATGACAAGTTTTCTTTGCCTCATCTGCTATGAAATGACACCTTAAAGGCATAAAATGGGTGGAGGTATTCTACACTTGCGGAGAACCAGGTGTGGACTACTGAATTTCCATCTATCAATTAAAGGTGGGGGTAACTTCTGTAAGATTTTTGCTATTTTCTTGAGGATCATTTAGAACATTAAGGAAATTTGTTGAGTTCATTATTGTCAAATAGTTCTGCAAGAAGCCAGATAATTTCTGTAGTGCTTAACCATCATTGAGATCTTAGGCCACTCATTCAGCTTTCTTCTATAAGCATTTGCTACTATGAACTCATTTCCAAGAATCTGTCTTTCAGTATGTACTTTTAGCCTTACTGAAAGCTTCTTCATTATGGATACATAAAAGTCACTCTAATAGCTTCTTTGGCTTCCCCAAGTGTGTATCTCCCTAGGTAGAAAAGTTTTCTCTGCCCCGAAGGCCACTACCACAGCCACTGGTAAGCTGGTGGAGCTAGGGGTCCCAGCCTGGAGACTGTGTGCAGTGAGTGGGACCCTGTGCTGTGTCTGTCCCCCTTTATTAATACTGAAGATGACAAAACAAGTATAGAGTTTCCAAAGCAAGCCTGAGGACAGTAAATCACTTATGGGGATGAGGATGGGTTCATGGAATGTGGGAAGTTTGAGGGGAAGAGGCGGGAGGAAGTCGTTAAAGGAGGCATTCAGTAGGAGGTGGGTGGATGTGGCGTGTTTGCAGGAAGTCCAGTACAGGGGTGGATCAGCTAGGAAGATTGTTGTGAAGGACTGTTGCTATAAGTTTGTTTTGGCAGGGGGGGACAGACGGATATGGAGGTGTTGGTGTGATGGTTGCGGAGAAATGGGTGGAATATGTTATGAATGTTTTGAGAGGAAGCGATAGGATATTGGTAGTGAAAATTCTGTTTGGGAAGAAAAGATAGCTGCGATTATATCGGCATACGCTTCACAGGCAGGATTGGATGAATCAGAGAAAGATAGATTTTGGGATGATTTAATACGTGTAGTGGGTGGTATGCGGGATGATGAGATAGTGATTTTGGGGAGGGGACTTAAATGGTCATGTAGGTGAAGCAGCACAAAGGATATGAAGGGGTGCATGGGGGGATGTGCATATGGTCTAAGAGATCACTGCAGAAGGGGAAAGGATACTCGAGTTTGGGAGGCAACGGACATGATTGTGTGCAACACATATTTTAGGAAAAAGAGGCAGTAGGTTAATTACGTATGAGTCTGGGGGAAATAGCAGTCAGATAGATTATTTTCTGGTTAGGAGGGGCCGATAGGAGGTTAGTGAGGATGATGTTAAAGTTACAGGAAGTGAGGAGTGTGCTGCAGCGCAGCACAAACTATTGATTTGTGATATGGTGCTTAAAGAACAAGTGATGAAAAAGAGCACTTATGCACCTAGGAGGGAAAATAATGAAGCTGAAAAACCAAGTAGTAAGGGATGCCTTCTATAGCGAGTTGAGGAGAGTGGTGGCTGAACAGGGGGCGAGCTGTAGACAAGGAGGCGTTAATGAACAGTACAGAGCCCTCAAGAACAATTTCTTGAGAGTTACCCCTGATGTAACATGCGGCTGGACAAGAGGATCACCAAGACATAAAGTAACTTGGTTGTGGGATGAGGGTGTAGAAGCTGCAGTTAAGGGGAAAAGAAGGCTTTTCCGGGAATGGAAGAAGGAGTGGCAGCAAAGAGGAATATTTGGCAGCTTGCCAAAGCGTAGAGAGAGCTAGAAGAGAGAAATTATGCAGGGCAAAGTCTGAGTCACAGAGGACAATTAATTGATAACTTAAAGCATGGGGGAAAGGAAAAATATATTTAGGGTGGCAGGTCAGGTGAAGAGGGATAATTGGGATATTATAGGTGAGCAGTGTGTGAAGTATGATGAAGGAAGGGTAGTGGTGAACAGTAAGGATATTAAAGATGCGTGGAGAGAGCATTATAACCGGTTGTTGAATGAGGAGTTTGACTGGGACAGGGAAGGATTGGAGCCAGCAGATCCAGTGTCTGGCCCTTGGCCTTTGAATTGATACTGCTACTGTGAGTGAAGGGCAAACCAGGCAGGATAGAGGGTGGGGAAGGCAGCAGGTGTGTCTGGGTTGATTCTGCCGAAATGTTGAAGGCCCTCAGGCGATATAGGGAGTGAGTTTAGTCACTGACCTGATAAGTAGGATTATTTATGAGTGTGTTGTCCCAGATGATTGGTTGAAGAGTGTAATTGTAAATGTGTATAAAGGGAAGGGTGATGCCCTGGAAAGAGGAAATTATAGAGGTATAAAGCTTTTAGACCAGATAATGAAGGTAATGGAGAGAGTTTTAGAAGGTATGATTAGAGAAAGAGTGAATATTGTTGAGATGCAGTTTGGGTTTATGCCAGGTAGGGGGGACCACTGATGCTATATTCATTGTTCGACAGCTTCAGGAAAAATATATTGGTTGGAGAAGGGATCTTTATTTTGTTTTTGTTGATTTGGGAAAAAGCCTTTAGGGAGAGAGTCCCTAAGAGGAGGGTGGTGAAGTGGGCAATGAGAAAGCTTGGCTTGGAGGGAGTGGCTGGTTAGGGTAGGTTATGGCCATGTATGTGGGTGCTCACACCCAGGTGAGTGAATGGAGATTTGAGTGATGAGTTTTTCCCGTGAATGTTGGTGTGCATCAGGGGTCAGTCTTGAGTCCCATGTTGTTTATCATGGTACTTGAAGCCCCTTTCACGTGACTTTAGAAACGGACTCCCGTGGGAGTTGTTGTATACTGATGATTTGGTGTTGATTGCAGAGAACAAAAGGGAGGCGGAGGAAAGGTTTAGGAAGTGGAGAGATGATATGGGGCAAAAGGGTTTAAGGGTAAATGCAGATAAAACAAAAGTGATGATATCTAGGGTTGGTGGCGGTACTGTCAAAGACGAGGGAGAGTGGCCATGTGCAGTTTGCCACAAGGGCGTGGGAAGTAATTCCATCTTGTGCAGTGTGTGTGATAAATGGGTGCATAAGAGATGTAGTGGTATCAGAAGGTAGACTGCTCAGAGATAATGATGATTTTATGTAATGTATGGCGTGCCGGGGTGAGCCAGAGTGGCGATTGTCCAGACGTGAAAGGATTGAACTTGCTGGTGAATCTCTTGAGTGTGTGGAGGAGTTTTGTTATTTGGGAGACACGTGTGTGTGCTGGAAGGTGGGGCTAGAGCTAGCTCTGTGGCTAGAGGTGAGAAGTGGTTGGAAGAAGTTCAGAGGAGCTCTTGCCTCTCCTGAGCATTGAGGAAGGGCTCTCCTACGTGCTAAGGGGTCTTTGTATGCAGCATGTGTTAGGAGGTGTAATGCTGTATGGTAGTGAGACCCTGGGCAGTGAAGGAGGGAAGATATTCGCCGGCTTAGACGTACAGACATGACAATGATTAGGTGGATGTGCAGTGCGTCCCTGCGTCCAAGGCCTGGAGGGGCTGGGTTTACAATGGAAGAGTTGAGAGGTAGGATGGGACTCAGCAGTGTATTGGTGTTGTGATGAGGAGAGGTAGATTGAGGTTTGGACATGTGGAGAGGATGGGGGATGATAACTGGGTGAGGGAAGGTGAGGAAGTGTTAATATTGTGGGGGGTGGGGTTAAGAGGGGTAGACCGAGAAAGACATGGGACGAAGGTGATTATGTGTGACCTTAGGGTTAAGGGACTGAACAGGGAGGCTGCAATGGATCGTGCAGCGTGGAGAGCCGCCATTAGGTGACCAAAGGAATATGCGACACATGCAAGCATGTTGGAGCCTTTAAAAACGAAACGAAAAACTAGCAAACGATTGGTGAGCTCGTGACTCTATGAATATTTCAAAATTCTTTATCCAGGATGGAAACTCTAATGAAGTCTCCTTTGAAAATCTCTGGCTCAAGGGCGAGGCAGTTCACTTGTGGTGTTTTTGGATGACAAAATATCTACCACACTTTTTAATATATTCACGTCCACAGACTGACTTGGTGTATCATGCTTACCTGATGCCTGTGACTGTTTTAATTCTGATTCTGGTTCAAAACTCTTAGCATGTGGGTTAAGCTTTGGACTCACCTGCAGAAAGAAAGTCCCTGATTTAGATTTGGACACTTCTCTCTCTAATTCACCCATGGCAGAAACAAATGAATCTTTGACAGTCACTTTCGGATCATTCGGTTCTGATATGCTAGGTTTGATTTTCTCTCACCTTCTGTCAGTCCTTGTGATTGAAAGAATTTTGAAGATGCTGTTCTTCACTATCCTAGCTCCATCATCACTCTCAGGCAAATCTAAAAGGATCTTCCACTGAATTTACAGCATTTAGCTCAGCTCAAGTAGCAGCTAGATCTTTATTTAAAACTAATCGTCTATACTCATGATCCTTTTCTTGCTTGAGCTTTTGATACTCTAATTCCTTTTCATGCAGAGAATTTCTGATGTTCTATCTCCATTTCTTGAAACTGCTGTTTTTTTCAACTTTTAGCCTAGCTTAGTTTTTTAGCATTTAACTGTTCTCTTTTTGTGGTGCTTGAATAAGATCTACTGTACTAGTGCAACGAGAGTGCCTTGAAGTTTTGAAGTACTTTGTGACCTAACAGACTGAGAGCACTTGGATGCTTTACTAATTTGTGACCTAACAGACTGTGAATCACTTGGGAGCTTTACTTACTGATTCTGTGTTCTGCATCAATTCCATTTAGTTTACTGTTGATTCTCCTTACTACAGGTGGTGTGCACTTCTTTTCTTCCACTAACTCCTGTGACAATTTTACTTGTAAGCTTGGATCTGCTTCCATTAACTTATGAAATGCATTTACTACTTCGTTAAACTGCACCTGTTTACTGCATTTGCATGATACTTTAAGCTGATCAAACGTACATCATTCATACCTGACAATATTTCCTTTACTACTTTTGTCCATGCTTGCCTTGATGATGCTAACCTACTTTGAACACTCGTGTTATTTGGTACTGCATGCCCTTTCTCTGTTAAAGACCTTTGTCTGGTACTCTTCAGTTCTTCATTTGCCTCAGCTAGACTGGAGACCAGTCATTTATGGCTTCCTCATTTGCCTCAGTAGACTGGGGCAGGTCACTTACAACTTGTTCAGTATAACTCGTTTTGCAACTATTATTATACTGTACCCTAATTTGAACTCAAGACTAACATTCAATGTATATTTATTTGTAGTCAAAAGTTCCCTCTGGCTGTAGGCTTGGAGAATGAAGAGTTTTCCAGTGGTGAGCACAGACCAGTTCTGCAGTGTCCAGCAACTTGCACACAGAAGTTCACTAGAAGTCACTGTCAGGCAACCAGGGAATGTTTTATTCATCAGGGATTGGCACATTCATCAAGGGGAAATCCTTTCCACCCATCTGTTGCTTTTGTTGATTGCAGAAATTCTTGTAGGATTTGCCTCATTCTTTGTTGTTCATACTGCAGGCCCCACAAGAATTTCTGGAGGGAGACTGTGGGGTTTTTACTATGAAGGAGACGAGTTTTACTCTGAGGGACGAGTTTTACTGTCTCAGAGGGCCAAGTCAAAGAAGGCTTTACAGGGAAACTACCAGGATTCTTTCTTGGCATTTTTTATTTCTTGTATTTTGTTCAGTCCCAGTCATTCCTGTAAAACTGAAAAGTAATAATTTCTTTGTCTAAGGAAACATAAGCTCAAACATTTAACTTCTTATAACTCCATAAATCAGTAATTAAACTAGAATAAG
Source organism: Coenobita brevimanus (assembly GCF_032717465.1). NCBI lineage: Eukaryota > Metazoa > Arthropoda > Malacostraca > Decapoda > Coenobitidae > Coenobita > Coenobita brevimanus. The sequence goes on from NW_027643869.1 coordinate 17,779, forward strand.
GTCTTCTTCAGCTAAGTCATAATATCATGATACATCATTCACCATACTGTACTACAAGCATACACATGTAACAGAATACTATAGACAGACTGAAATATGATACTGTACCTCAGTCACCTGTCATCTTGGCCTTGAGTCCGTGGTTGTTTACAAGTTATGGCAAACGATTGAAAAAGTGACGCCTTTTGCTCAAGGGTTACTAAACTACAAATGAGATACAGTTCTCAAAACTAATATATACTGAGTATGCATATAATAGCACGCACATAATGAATATGACATTTACACCACGGCCGTCACTCCGAAAGGCGCATTCCAGACATAACTAAACCACCAGGCGCTTACTGCTTAGTCATTGAACTGAAGAGGGTTAAGAAAGTCTTAATTCTGTGACACTGAGGCCGTGGTATATATATTACAGTTTATAACTGTCTGGTTAGCTTACAAGAATCAGCTAGAAAAGACACTCGCCCTGGAAACGGTTTGTGTGTGTGTGTGTGTGTGTGTGTGTGTGTGTGTGTGTGTGTGTGTGTGTTCTTAACTAATTTTTCTTAACTAATTGTATCTTTACAGGACTGAGTCAAGCTCGTACTTGTCCCGTGTCTTAAACCATATTTATCGTACCATATCCTTAAATTTGTGAATTGTTTTGGCACACACTATTTCATTCAGTAGTGCATTCCAGTTGATCAATTGCTCTGTTTGGGAAACTGAATTTCCTTACAGTCTTTATCACCTCTCTTCTTATGCAGTTTTTGCAACGTGTCCTCTTGCTTGATGCTTCTCCATATGTTAAGTAATCATTTATGTCCTATTTTCTCCTTTCCTGATATGCATTTATATAGCATTATCCTTTGTCACCTCTTTTCTTTCTCTCCTGTAGTGTTGGTAGATTCAGTTTATTTTAGTCTTTCTTCGTAGCTTTAGGGTCCCTTAAGCTTTGGTATCCATCTTATAGCGGCCCTTTGAACTTTTCAATCTTGTCTATATGCTTTTTGAGATAGAGGACTCCAGACTACTGATGCATATATTCCAGGGTTGTGGTCTAATGAATGATGTTCTTATCCTACTTAGCATGTCTTCATTTATGTATGTGAATGCTATTCTCATATTTGCAAGCAGTGTATACATGTTCCGTACCTTCTCGCTGATGTGGTCAGCCGGAGATAGTCTGTTATTGATAATATTAATCACACCTAGGTCTTTCTCTCTTTCTGATGTGTATAGGGTTTTATTTCCTAACTTATAATCCCAATCAAGGTCTTTTTCCACTTTTATCAAACTTGATTACATGACACTTGTCCACACTGAATTCCATATTTGCCATGTACTACTCCATTCATGAAGTTTATTTAATTTTTCTTGTAGCTCCCTACAAGAGTCTGTGCTAGTAATTCTCCTTTTGTATTTTTGCATCATCCTGCAAACATTTTCAGATAGCTCTCATTTCCAGTGTTACTGTTTATATCATTTATTTACACTAAAAACATGATTTGTGCCAGCACTGAACCCTGTGGTACTCCACTAGTCACTTCTAACTTTCCATGATGAAGTAGTTTCCTCTTAGTACTGTCCTCATTTCTCTTTTTATGAGAAAGTCTTGCATTCACCAAAACAGTTTTGCCTCGAATTCCTCCCTTGATGGTACAGTTTCCATAAAAGTGCTTTGAATTGTGGTACTGTAATGTCAAAAGCTTTCTTGAAATCTAAATAGATACTGTCAACCCATCCCTTCCCTTTCCTGTATTGTGTTTGTTACTCTGTCATAGTAGCTCAACAGATTAGTAACACATGATTTTCCTTTTTCTGAAACCAAAACTGTCTTTCTGTTATCATACTGTGTTCTTCTAGATGATTTACCCAAAGCTTTTCTTATAAGTTTTTCTAATACCTTGCTTACAACACTGGCGTCAGTGATACTGGTCCCGGTAGTTGAGTGGATTTTGTCTATTTCCTTTCTTGAATAAGGGGACAATATTTGCTTTTTTCCAAATATCAGGTAGTAGCCTATACCTTGACTCAAGGATTTCTTGAAAATTAAAAATAATGGTTTACTTAACTCCTTTGCACATTCTCATAATACCCAACATGAAATTTCATGAGGACCACTTGCTTTTCACTCTGTCTAATCTACTTAACTCCCTCCTGTATTACTTTTTCTGCTTTATTTGTATATCTGGTAGTATGTGTGGACATGCGTGTTCCACATCAGCCCCCTCTCAAAATTTTTTTCTTCTGTTAAAACTAATTGGAAATGTCTTATTTAGTGCTTCACAAATATCTTTCTTTTGTGTATAAGTGATGCCCTCATCCGTAATGGATTGTATTATATCTTTTACTTTGGTTTTGCTTCTGATATAGCTGTAAAACAGCTTTTGGTTGATCACTATTTTTATTTATTATATCCTCCTCAAACTGTTTTTGGGCTTCCCACTCCTTATTCTTGTATAGTTGTTTCTTGCCTGTTTGGTACTTATTATACGCCCTTTCACTACTTTGTCTTCTGTATCTATTCCACAACAAATCTCTTCTTTCTTTTGATTTTTTACATTCTGTATTGAACCATTTCTGTATTTTCTTATCTGCTTCTTTGTGCTGTGGGATGTACTTCTGGACTTTCCTATTTCATAAAATTCCACAAAGCATTTTTTATACGGCATTTAAATCTTGTCCTCTAAGCTCATTTTCCCAATCAACTTCTAAGAAATACTTCTTTATGTCTTGATAATTTCCCTTTTTATAGTTTGAGGCTCTTTTTTTGTAGCTATCATTGCTGTTTACTATGTCATATGCTATCCTGAAGTTATAATTTAGTACTGCATGATCGCTTTTGCCGAGTGGAGGGGGATATATTAAACTGTCAAAATCATTTTCTTGCCTTGTAAACTATTAGATCTAGCACTGAAGGTACATCAAGTCCTCTTTTTCTGGTGGTTTCCCTCACATGTTGCGTTAAGAAAAACTCTTGCTACGAGATCCAGGAGCTTTTGGTCCCAACAGCTTTTCTTGGCTATTTATATCTAGAGTATTCCAATTTATATTTGGATTGAAGTCCCCTGTTAGTATAATTCTTTCCCATTTTCTCTTCCATTTTATGCTAGCAATGATCTTACACTCTGAATTGTACCTCTCTGCCAGGTCCTCATATTCGTCTCTTTCCCATGTGTTTGATCTGGGTGGCATAGTACAAATTGGCTACAATTACTTTACCTTCAAAGATGTGTCGATCTCTACTGCAATCCAGTTCTACTTGTGATGGTATATCTAGTTTTATTTCCCTTGACTTTTAGATTTTTCTTGAGTTAATATTATCATTCCTCACTCCTTTTTTAAAATATCTGTCTCTTCTCCATATACTCTTTGTATTCCTTTAAGTTTAGTATGTGATTTGATATCCTTGGTATTAATTTTGTTTCAGTTAGGCATATTATTTGTGGTTCCATTTTCTCTGACATAATCATTCATCTCTAGTAATTTTGATACCATTCCATCCACATTTGAGTACATCAACTTTATCATCTTGTTTATATACTTGTCATGACATGGTTCTACTACCTTCCTCCTTTTTCTTCCATCCTGTTTGGGTACCACTATCGTACCTGCAATCCTATTACTTTTGTAAAAAATTTTCTTCTTCTCCTCTGATCTTCCCTCATTTTTTGTTTTTGCTTCCCCCCTTTTCTCTTTCAGTAATTCCAGTTCCTCTTGTGTTAGGCATCTTTTTATCCATACATTTTTTGAACTCCTCTTTTTCCTTAAGATTCTTTGCATTTTAGTATCTCTTCCACAGTGTTTACACTCTGGAAGGTCACCTTTAGAGGTCTTGTGCTTGCTTTTCTCATATTTCCCTAACCTTTTGTGTTCCTCTATGTCTTTTACTACAGATTTCCTCTGATACTTCTTTCAGTAAGCTCATTACATTTGCCATCTCCTTTTTGTCTCTTGTGATCTTTGTTTTTTAACTTCTTCCTCTCTCTATACCAGTGATTACTATTGATTTGTTTATCTCTACTGAATCTCTGACTAACTTTTGTGATTGTTTTGGATTATTCTTTTCACCTCCTTTTTAATGTTTTTTTCCTCCACCCTTGTTTCTAAGTCTTTCTTTACTTTCACCATTTCAGCATCACGTGGTTTCTACACATCATTTTTGTAGCTTTGCACAGCTTCTTTCACTTGTGTTATCTTCTCCACTCAATATCACTGCTCTGGTCAATAAGACTGCTTACTTGCCTAATTGTTTCTGTGTCATTTTTGAACTCTTCCATAACACTCTGCGTGATTGACTACTGTACTTGCCATTTCACTCATTTTCTTCCTAAGTGTACTCAATTCCACTGTTAGTTCTCACTGATGGTTGTGTCTTTTCTTATTGGCCTCCCCTTCCTAGTTTTTCTATTTCTTCCCTTTTTGCAAGTGCATCTGCTTCTTTATTTCATCAATTTCATTTTTGAAAGCCATTTCTAGTTTGTTTACACGTTCAACCAGTCTATTGTGAGTCTCTACTTCAACCAGTTCTTGGTAGAAATCATCATTTTCTTTTTACCTTTATCCCTTTTCTTTTCCAAAATTTATTTTACTGAAGTATGTATCCATTTTGCAATACTTATAGTGCAAAGCATGTACTTCACAATCTCCGTGTTGTTGTAGTCTAAACAAACCTCAGAGATGACTCAGCGTATTCTTTCGTCTTGGTTCTATTTCCTGTTTGAACAAGTCTTGTTTTAAACTTATTATTTTTTTCCTTTTAATAATGAACAATCATTTAGTCTAACCCGGTACTGAGCTTGACTCATACAAAGATACTATTTAGGTAATGCCACTGGCCGTGATGATTTAGTACGGAGCGCCGGTGTCGCACGTCCCGCCTAGAATTTGAATCCCTGTGTGTGTGTGTGTGTGTGTGTGTGTGTGTGTGTGTGTACGTATTTATGTATATGTGTGTATGTATATACATTGTACAGTATGTATATGTGTGTGTGTGTGTGTGTGTGTGTGTGTGTGTGTATGTACGTATTTATGTATGTGTGTATGTATGTATGTACAGTATGTATGTATGTGATAATAATAATAATAATAATATGTATAATAATAATAATAATATATGTGTGTGTGTGTGTACGTGTGTGTGTGTGTGTGTGTGTGTGTGTGAGTGTGTGTGTGTGAGTGTGTGTACGTATTTATGTATGTGTGTATGTATGTATGTACATTATGTATGTGTGTGTGTGTGTGTGTGTGTACGTGTTTATATATGTGTATGTATGTATGTATTATGTATGTGTGTGTGTGTGTGTGTGTACGTATTTATATATGTGTATGTATGTATGTACAGTATGTATGTGTGTGTGTGTGTGTGTGTGTGTGTGTGTGTACGTATTTATGTATGTATATACGTGTTTATATATGTGTATGTATGTATGTACAGTATGTATGTGTGTGTGTGTGTGTGTGTGTGTGTGTGTGTGTACGTATTTATGTATGTATATATGTACAGTACAGTGTGTACGTATTTATGTATGTATATATATGTAGTGTGTGTGTGTGTGTGTGTGTGTGTGTGAGTGCGTATTGCGTAAGAAATAAAAGTGTGTGGCGATAATTAGAATAAAATACTACACAGATATTCCACACAAAGCCAACTTGAAGTCATAATAATACACCTCTCTTATCCTACCATCACACCAGTCCCTAATAGAGACAGCCCTAGCATACAGAATATTTCACTATGGACTTCTTACAGGTGCCCAAGTGGTGTAATGAGAAGGTGTGATGTGTATGCTTTTCAGCGGTGCCAGAGGTGTAACAGGAATGTATATCAATTGTATTAAGAAGCAGACTATACATATCTAAAATAATCCATGTGAATATATATGTCAACACCTCTCTCTCTCTCTCTCTCTCTCTCTTTGTCGTCAGGCGTTTATTGCCTCAGTAGGGGTCCAGGGCTAAGAGCTATTTAACCTTGACATTTAAGGGTAGGCACCTGCTCTTCTGGGTTCATCAGGTAAAAGCAGTAAACCCAAATCACTTCTCGGATGCTCAAATCCTTAACCCGTCACGTCCCGAGGTTTTCCCGCACCTCCGACATTCCCCAGTCCCGAAGGTATTTTCGATTTTTTTTTTTTGAGTTTGGCTAAAACCTGTCCAGCTTTTGGTGAGAAACATCGAAGAAAATTCATAGAGAAAATCGCTCACCTGAGGTTTAAGGAGTGCCCAATCCAGGTAGGAGTTCCTCCTTACCTGAGTGGGTTTTTCTCAACATGCTGGCACCAAAGGAAAACGAGATTCCTATGGGAGGAGTAACTATTTTATCCACTCATAAACGTTATTTATTTATTTACTTGGTACGAATGTATATGTAGTATGACAGTATATTGGTTTTTCAAAGCAGTAATAAAGGCATTACTAAGCATTTCTTTCACTCACTAACTAATCACCATACCTGACCTATTTTTGCCACACTACCTGATCATTATTTCTGGCTGTTTCTTCTTCTAATGTACTATGTAAACATTGTCCTCCACATTGTCATCGATTGGGGAATCACTCTGGCCCTGAATAACTTTACTAGCCAAGGTCACTGGTAACAGGTCCTTTGCCAAGACAATGGCGTGAGGGGGGAGGGGGGGAGGTTATGCAGTGTAAGGCATTGTCCCTAGCTTGGTATCTTGTACAGGAACTAGAAGGAAGGTGTCCCGTGTATACATACTGAAAAATCAACGTGCGAAAATTGAAAATTGTGTGCCAAATTAGGTACCTTGCAAATTGCCCACGACGTACTGAGGTACGTCGCCGGGACCTTGGCAAATGCAAATCAGTGGTAGAAACGTACCCATCACGTCGTCGGGACGGGAGCGGGTTAATGGCCACATTGGTTGGGGGCGCTTTAACACACTAGACCACACACACACACACACACACACACACACACACACACACACACACACACACACACGGGATGATTGTTGCACTTTCTTTGTCTTGTCCTTCCCGGAATGGTAAACAAGTACGAGAGGAAATTGGTCGAGAGTTGGCGAATACGAAAAAGAACCATGGGATGCTTTCAACGTACTCGTTTACAGTGTCCTTGATGTAAAAAACAAAACAAAACAAAACAGAAAACTGGTTGTACGATGTGCACGAATCTCAACTTGGCAAGGAAAATTTTGTTTGGGTGCTTGTGAGTGCCTCCCCTTCGCGTGGTGGCACTGCTATAACCTCTAATCAAACATCGATCACACCTTCCTCCTTGTGTCGCAATAGGAGGAGAGGAAACATCACCAGCCTCGAGTTTCCTGGATTCAGAGGACCCTGCACCAGCCACACCAACAACTTTAACTTGATAACAAGCAAATTCTATAACACAATGACAGCCCTACCACACACATCCATGCAGGGAATATAACAATGGCATGTGAGGTGCATGAATACCTTTTAGTCAACGATAACATTACTCTCTGTATGACAAACTAATCTCCTTCATATGCTGGATTATGATACTCTCTGCTTCCCTAATTTACCATCTCCAACTTTAACATTCTTATCGAGATTTTCTTCGAGCTTTCATTTTCTTGTCACTTCCAATAATACTACTGTTCTCTAAAGCTTTACTTACTTCCTTTGGTGTTTTTGTTATATCTTCCTTGTAACCTAGAATTATGCGTCCGCATAGCAGATTTATTTTCCCACAGTCGTAGCTAGAAGTCACCTTCCATACCTTTATCCTGAAGCTTCCTACCTTCACAACACCATCACATTTCCTTTTCTATATCCACATCTTTCCCTTTCACATCCAACATCACACCCTGCATCTTTACCCCTGATTTATAGTTTTCACAGCATCACATTCCACATCTTTATCTTCGCTTTTATTATTCTCAACATCACACTTCACATCCATATCTATATTTTTTCTTCTGTCTCAGTACCATTACATTCCCCTTCTGTGCCTTCACGCAGCTTCAACTCTTTGGACTTCCCTGCGCTCTTCCTGCTGCTTGCGGAAAGAAGACTCGGTTTGCCACAGAAGTATATAACGCAGGTGACAGCCGACACACCTGCAGCAATTCTGAAAGGTGAGGCGGAACACCCAACGGTGCTATTAAAAAGCCTCCCACTAGACTGCCCAATGTCTCGACCTGCAAGAAAACTGTTGGCATGAGTACAAATTTATATGGAGAGGAGGACGTGAGCTGGGGGAAGGGCGAAAGCGAAATGGCAGGGGACAGGAGGACAGGAGGCGATTTGTTTGTGGCCATCCCTCAAGGGATCAAGGCATCTGTCGATAGATAGATAGACAGACGGATGGAGAAATATGAAGAGAGGAGGGCAGACACAGAAAAAGAATAATAAGGGTGAAGGAAGAAGCAGAGCAGCAATACATCAAAGTGAGTGGATGATGGTGAGGAAAACCAAGGAAGAAGAAGGACAGGCACAGAAAAAGAATGATAAAGGTGAAGGAAGAAGTAGGCAGCACTACATCAAGTGTGAATGATGGCATGAAATAGGAAGAGAAGAAGAGACAGACACAGAAAAAGAATTATAAAAGGTGAAGGAAGAGATAGGCACGCGCTACATCAAGTGAGTGGATGATGAGTGAAGCCACCGCCTACAACAAGCCTAGCGAAGGGGTAAACCAAAGGATATATTTAACCTCTCCAGAAAAAAAAAAAAATGCAGAAAGATGAGCACAACTGTCTGAAGATGCAATGAATAGACTCAAATGTGTGTCATCGGGCTGAATGCGAGTCAAATCTGGCTGCCGTGCTGACTCCAGGATGAATGACACAAGAGATAGGTGCTTGGGGAAACCTCTTTGCAGTTGTTGTTGTTGGTGTTCTTGATGTTGCTCTACCCCGGTTTAGCCAGCCTTCATTTGGTGCCTATTCTCGTCTACCTAATGAAGCTCCCTAATACCTCTTCCTTAGCAGTTAATTTTTGTACATGACTGGATAATTAAATTTTATACACCATTTATGCCGAGTGTGGCGATGTTGGAAGGATCTACGTAACACAGAAGAGGAGAGTATGGTGTAATAAGGAAAATAAATCGCTTAGGAGAGGGTGTTAGGGAGACTTCTTTAAAAAAAAATACCGGCCTTTTCACTCCAACGACGAATATTGTGACGAGTTTGTTGCTATCGCCGGACCATTTAATTTAGCTCTGAGGGAGTGTAGTAGCCTTCATGAACATCTTCACTACTAGACATCTTTCCTAAGTTAAATAAAACAGAAACACACGTCATCGGATTCAAATTCGTCCAAAATCTTCTACGTAAAGATTTCTAAAAACCTAAAACAACTTGTACGAGGAAGCCAAACAAAGTAAACGGTGTGGTTGTGGCGCTTCCCTAAGGCGCTTTAAACCAATGCTCTTGGTTTGGCCTGTCGCAGTAATTCAGGGAAGAGGAGGAAGGTTTGAACTGAGGGTAATACTGAGCCTCCACTGACCAAACCAGCAGCTTGGGAGTAACGTAAAGGTGTTATTAGAGTGAGGGAGAAGCCTTGTATACTTTAAAATAATGCTCTTCGTTTGGTCTGTCGCAGTAATTCAGCAGAGGACGGAAGGTTTGAACTGAGGGTATGATAAGAGCCTTCACTGACCAAATCAGCAGTAGGAGTAACGTAGTGTTATTAGAGTGAGAGATGAAGCCTTGTAAACCTACCGACGCCGTGAGTAAACCCCGCCGTACACGCCCTGGAGTGTGGCGATGGCGGTGAGGATGGAGTGGCAAGTTCGTCAGCGTAGGTACACGAAGCCGTTCCCAGGAGAGACACGGTGAAGCACTCCAGCACCTCAAACGGCATGCACCACCACCGGGTTGGTCAGGAACGAGTACCCTGGGGACACACAATACTACACTCAGCCATCACAACGCCACACTCAGCCGTCACAACGCTTTACACTCAGCCATCACAACAGCTACACTCAGCCATCACAACGCTACACTCCAGCCGTCACAACGCTACACTCAGCCATCTGGCAACGCTACACTCCAGCCGTCCACAACGCTACACTCAGCCATCACAACGCTACACTCCCAGCCATCACAACGCTACACTCAGCCATCACAACGCTACACTCAGCCATCACAACGCTACACTCAGCCACATCACAACGCTACACTCAGCCGTCACAACGCTACACTCAAGCCATCACAACGCTACACTCCAGCCATCACAACGCTACACTCAGCCATCACAAGGCTACACTCAGCCATCACAAGGCTACACTCAGCCGTCACAACGCTACACTCAGCCATCACAACGCTACACTCAGCTGCGTCCTGGCAACGCTACACTCAGCCATCACAACGCTACACTCCAGCCATCACAACGCTACACTCAGCCGTCACAACGCTACACTCAGCCATCACAACGCTACACTCAGCCTTCACAACGCTACACTCAGCCGTCACAACGCTACACTTTCAGCCATCACAACGCTACACTCAGCCGTCACAACGCTACACTCCCAGCCATCACAACGCTACACTCAGCCATCCCCACAACGCTACACTCAGCGTGCAACGTCACAGCACTTCCCACTCAGCCATCACAACGCTACACTCAGCCGTCACAACGCTACACTCAGCCGTCAGGAGTGATATGACGTAGGAATAATTCTCCTTAGTTACTACAGTTGGTTTGGGTTTATGAATGGAACTGGTTTAAAAAGTCGCCCAGCCTCATGAAAGTCACCCTGGCCCTTACTTTCAAGGCAGGACTGAGTCTCACTTGCTTACCATTTACACCAACTTTGTACTCTGACCACATTCGGATACCAAGAGATCTGGAAGGAGTTAGGGATCATCACCAGATTATAAGAGTCCTGCTGAGAAGTAGAAACACCGTGACGCATTATAAGATCTTGACATACGCTACCACGGGTTAGTCAGGGAACGAGTACCTCTTAACTTCGCTAAATATTGCCATCTCTCCTACTATATTCCACTTTAATGCCGCCTACAAATATGTCTCCGTCTTGTATGCTCTGTCTATTTTAGCTTGGCCCAAGATTACATGCCTATATTGAATAATGAGCTGTTACACGGGATTTATACTAGTAGCGAAAGTGCTATATCAAGGACGTACAGCCACGGCCATTGATTATTGTTTCAGATGCCCTGCTTCCTCCTGGCGTCCCCTGGACCAGAAGTTGGCAATGACAGAACTGCCTTCACATTACTTTGTCCTCACATACCTGTCTTACTCTCTCATAACTCGGCTTCTTCTTCTTTTTCTGTCACCTAAATGCATGCTGTACACAGACTGTCCTGAGTTGCACATTACCTCCTCCAAGGAGGTTATGTTTTTGCCGGCGTTGGTTTGTTTGTCTGCTCGTCTGTTGGCAGGATTACTCAAAAAGTTATGGACAGAGTTTGCTGGAAATTTTTCGGAGGCTCAGGGTATGGCCCAAGGAACAATCCATTAGATTTGGGTGTGATCCGGATCATCATCCGGATCAGGATTTTTAAAAGGATTCTTTACCATTGCAAGATAGTGGCAATTTCAACATTTTTTTGCTTCTTACTCGACAAATAATGCCTACAACCTTGGAGGAGATTTGCAGTCTCGGACTGTTATTGTTTTCATATAAAGTGTATGCAGTTTTACCGCGGTTAACTCTAACAATCCGATAATATGTTTTTTTACTGCCCGAAAGACACTTCTACTCAGCTTACTGGGATACGCTTGGTAGCACAGAGGTGCAGAAGGTACAGGCTATACTCCTATCAACACATCCAGATCGAAAAGTCTGTCGTAAGAATAATACATTCGTCTAAAGGTAGTAGTAAGGTAGTAAGAAAGATGTCACCTGACTGAAGTTATTAAGTGTGACGTCCAAAGGCAGTAAGAACACAGTACATGAGGCGTCACCGTCCTGAAGGCATTAGGTGTGACGTACCTATCATACGGATGGCATAGAAGGCCAGTCCCAGGATGATGGTGTTGGCATGGCCGAGTTTGTTGATGATGTAGCCGAACGCCACCAGGATGGGGATGCCGGCACTGGTACCCACCGTCACCGTGATGCCCATCAGGGATTTCTTGGCGCCAAGATCCTGAAGCAGCCAGAACAGGAACGTCTCCAGCAGGCCGAAGATTGCTCCTGCAAAGTCATTTCTGTGGTAATTTTAGTTCACCCTTTCATCCATACCATTACTGCCCCATTAGAGGCGTATTGGGCGGGGGCCATTAAAGGTGCAAACAATTCTTTTGGACTTAAATCTCTAAAGAGCCACGTCTGGTCAGAGCGCCATAACCCCTTACATCACCAGCTGCCTAAAAATAATCAATAAGTAAAACTGTAATAAATAAAAAAAATGCACAAAGTCGTACACATCCATACAAACCACATCACATACATAAAGCACAAGGAACAACATGACAGGCAGTCGTCATTATAAGACATGGATGTGTTCCATAATACAGTGACTTTTTCTATACAACTTGCGCGCTACAAAGTGGGGGAAACTGGCAGGTCAGCTTTATCAATGAGCTTTAACAGACTTGTAATCAGGACTTTTGGGGACCTACATCCTGAAGTAGCCCAAGGACGAAGATGCCTCCAGGCCAGAGAATGCACCTGGCGGGAAAGATAATTAGGGTGTTATTCCAGACTCAGATCAGTTAACGCCATGAGTCCTCTTAAGGTGTCCCATACTAAGACTAGCCATGGTAGCCTACAACTTGTATTCTCCTGTGGACCTCAAGCTCAACCAAGAGCCAAAAGGAGCCACTGTAGTTACTTCCCTACACTTGCTGGACACCGCTTCGAGAAAAAATTGGTTGTGTATTAAGAGTTTTGACAATGCGTGGTTCTCAGCAAGGGGTTTGCTCCTGTTTACTGGTGCTGAGTTCCCTGCCTAAGAGTGATGGTGTGAGAGTAGTTACCAAATCTGTAGCCACACTTCACTCTTAGTGGTAGCAAGCTTTCTGCTACCACTTACCACACTGTCAAAACCTATTTAACACTGATATAAGTCCCATGCTATTATTATAAACATGCTACTTTATGGTTTACCCTTATATTTTTGTAAGTACGTACTGTATGTATGTATGTGTAGCCATTCGCCGAAATTCCGGAAGAGGTGGGTACAGATTGTGGCATACGTTAGGTAGGGGCGCTGATCAGGCATTCTCCCAGTGTTGAACTTCCTCCCTATGACTTGTGTAAACCAGGCAATAATTTACTAACCCAGAGTGTTCTCTATGTAATGGAAACGACGAAGAGGGTTTACGGAGGGCTAGTGACCATAAGTTTACCTTTATCTATCTATATACTATATAGTAATGAAGGACAAAACCCCAAACCTCCTCTGTCTCCTATGTAGAGTATAATCAGCTGAGGAGAGAGAGAGAGAGAGAGAGAGAGAGAGAGAGAGAGAGAGAGAGGGGGAGGAAGAGAAATTGGCAGGTGGATATACGCGCCAACTAAGGAAGTCAGGAGAGGTAATGATGGCTGTATAATTAGCCACTGTAATTAACTACTGCATCTTATGAATTTCAATATCTAGCACAGTGTCCTTAGTGATGGCATAAGTGTGTAATATCGGTAGAAAGGCTGGCGATAATGACGCGAAAAACATTGAGGTAAAGTATTGTCACGAGAGAAAGAAGCTGTTGCTGAATGTTCAAGTCTCAGACCCAACTTGAAAAATTTATCAGCGTGGGAGAGGCTCTAGCAGCATCAGATGAAAGAAAGGAACTATACTCTTTCCACTCTAACTTGGCCTAAAATTGTCATCTCTCCATCTTCAGTGCTGAGATCTAACAGGAGATTAACACTGGAATATGATACAGAAAAAGCGCTAAGGAAAGGGTGTTGAGCCATTATATTTTTCTTATTCTGCCACTCAGCTACGTGAAGTAAGTTATAATAGAACGAAAATCTGAGCCAAGTTAAGGTGAAAAGAGTATACCCAACAAGCAGTAAAAAACAAGTAAAACAGAGACGCGGAACTCAGCGATATATCTGAAGCAGAGTCTGTTATGGGCTGTGTAGATTTCTTGTTATACTTTACTTCATGTTAGATATGTGTGTGTGTGTGTGTGTGTGTGTGTGTGTGTGTGTGTGTGTGTGTGTGTGTGTGTGTGTCCGAGTATGTGTGTGTGTGTGTGTGTGTGTGTGTGTGTGTGTGTGTGTGTGTGTGTGTGAAGATGGTCGCTACTGAGTCTTTTCAAAAAGAAGGGTGATCCTGGTGTTCAGAGTGACGGCGCTATGTACTAAATCTCACCTGAATCTCACCTGTAATTAACATGACCACCAAAAACGTGATCACTTCCGCATTCTTCAGTAGCGCCTTGAAGTCCCTGGTCACCTTGTCCGATGGCATACGGAAGTCCAAGGTCCATCACCATAACTGACCATCGCTGCCACAAGCTTCAGACCAAAGTACAGGAAGCAGGCGGGTCTGGGGAACAAGGACCAAAGACAGGAACATTATTAGACTCCTGTGACTGACTCTAGGCTATCAACACACGCTCCTGACTCACTCTAATCTACCTTCATTAACACCTAGACTCCTGACTCACCGTGAATCGTGAGGCGTCAGGTAGAATAGAGTACTAGAGTTGTGCTAACCGTGCAAGGGCTACCTGTACACTAAAGTAACACTCTCAGGCGTCTATGAATCACTCAGGTAAATAAAATCGTTCATCCTTAACTGGAAATGAATTATTGTACCAGAGCTCCGATGGATAACTAACACCTGAACAAAATTCTAACGTTGAAACTTCGGAATAAAATACTAGAGTTCTTCCAATTTTGAGAGGGTCGTGTCCTTAGTACAGTGCCGGAAAAAGGCTTGTGAAGTAACCCCTTAATCTGATACCAATGTATGTTTGAATTTTACTGCATCGAAAGGCGACTTTTTTTTTTTTTGTTTTTTTAACGTGTCCGACTCTGGTCAAAGGCTTCAGGGAAGCCAATCCCAAGATCCGGTAGTCCTCCTACTCACCTCCACATACCACCACTTCGGCGCTAACAACCACCGTCCATACTGAATACATGCACAGGGTTGTCTTAAACTGAAAGATAATCGTGTAGCGGAGGCGGTAGGATTACAATAAAACGATGGGCCATGGCAGTGCACTGGTTAGCCCCATTGAGTCCTTATCGCATCTTTACATCTTCGCTACAGTTACTTTTCTTTGTAATTATTTTTGCCTGACTAGACGATTTATTTAACTTGGACGAGTGACGCAGCAAGAAAGGAAAGGTTAATAAAGACTTGTGTGTAACCTCTCCTGTTCGAAAATTCTGTCCCACATCTTAATTAACTCGTTTAAAGTTGGCAGGAATAAAATATGTTAATAAATAAAATACGTGCCTCGTTATACCTAATCTTTCTGTACGCCTGTGTGTGATGGACCCTGCACCAGATCTTGAAAGAGTACATTTTGTTGTGAATCCTGCCGTCCACTGATGCCAAAGAAGACCTAACTAAACAGGATAGGTACAGGGTATCACTATACCACCGAGGGTTAAAGAAGAGTCACCGAAACCTGGCTGAACCGCAGCCTTAATCCACTAGCAGCCACCAGGCATCTATTATATTTATGCACCGGTAATTCTACGGGTGACTTTACACTCCCCTCTTCTGTCTTTCTTTCCTCCATTCTTTCCTCTTCCTTCACTGCCTACAGCGTGACTTTACTGCTCCCTCTTCTGTCTTTCTTTCCTTCATTCTTTCCTCTTCCTTTTGCCTATGGGTGACTCTACACAGAGTGACAAGCCAAATGGATTCCTATACACCTGAAACTATTTGCTACGCTGGGTGGTAACCATATAACCAAATTTTGGCATATAGTGGTTTAGTAGGTAATTATTGTGCTCCAGTCAGATTGAGCCGGTGAAGGTTTATATCCAAGGGATGGTTGGGGTTTATGCTCACATAATGCCACTCTGGGATAATTAGAGGCTGGTCACTCCTCATCTTAAATGTCAGGACCAACTGCCGAGCCCCGGGCTCCTACGGCTCCTCGTAAGAACGGCAACGTAGAGTTGGATGATGGATGGATGGATGGATTAATTCTGCTTCCGTTGAGACCAGAGAAGCTGACTATAATAGGCGCTCTAGCAAATAATCCCTTCAGACCTTGATCCGTCTGGAGGGCCGTAGCCCACTGCGCCGCGAGGCTGCGTATCAACACTCACTGAGGTCCGCTGATGCACGAGAAGACGCCGATATGCACGCCAGCGCAGGAGCCGCGATGACGGATATGACGTTGATCTGAATTTGACAGCCTTAACCCACTAGACCACAAGGCTACGTACCTAAAATCCTGGCGTCCGGTGATGCCCGAGACGACGTCGATGAGGTACGCCAGATATAGGCGTCATCACAATGGCGCCCATGTTGCCGTACAGACCCTGGAGGCCATAGTCCCCTTTGTACTGGCGAAGGATGGCCATGGTAGCGCCCTGGAACATGGTGTGGCTGGTGGCTGCCATGGCAAAGATCAGTATAGTGACGAGTAAAAGAAAAGGATTTGAAGCAACTTTGCAGCGATACACTGAGACATTGATAATGTTGGGGTTATGTTCCATAATAGTACAAAATTTTATAATTTTATGTGGTGATGTAGAGGGATGTCCTTCACGTGTTGGCACAGATTTAGTTGTTATAATATCAACGTCCTTCTCATTTCCTCTCCCCCGAAAAAGAGTCTTTTTATTATCGACACACGTCATGTACTTGTCGCTGAGAAACAAAATGGCCAGAAAGTGAACCAATGGTATTAACTTATATTTTATTTTTATTATTATTTTTTCTCCAGCCTACATGATCAGACAGTTTGCGTCAGAAGAAATTACTGTACATTTTGCGTCTGTGTGAATACACCCACACGAGCGAGAACAATCTTACATATAACTTAAGAGTTAAGGACAGTTTATAAATAAAGCCCAAGATTTATACACAGCAATGAAAATGCTAACTCCCTGCAACACTGTGCTGCTTGCTGCTCCCACGACAAGATTCAGTATAGATGGTTTACGTTGACAGTCTGAGATGCTTTCCTAAATACTGCAACGCTTTTGGTTTTAGAGTAATGTCAAAGTTTTTAAAAATGGCCATTGACACACATGGTCGGAACAACACAAGTATTCCCATTCTCACTACCACTAGACTCTTCAGGTGAGTGAGTCATAAGTGTCTGAATTAAGATTTTATTCATCTGAGAGTGAGTCATAGGAGCCTGAGTGTTAATACTATCATAATAACCCTCACATGCCCGGTACAACTCTAGTATTCTACACTCCCAGTTGACGCCAGAGGGTTTATTTAGGTGAACGTAAAGGTGGTCAAATCTTAATTGGCAAAATGGTAACATAAAACTCTCTACTTTGTGACGGTCATTTATGGAACGCCTGTTGGTTATTATGTATGGTTAGCCTGCATCCCATACCACACAGTACAGTCAGCAGCCATGCAGGAAGCCCAGATACGTTCCATCACCATCAAGTACTTCAAAATTCATCAAATTTGGGGGTGGTCTGCATCCAACTTCTCGATTCCAGGTTTAAACGTACATCCCTAAGTCTTCAAGGCTGAGGGTCAATACTATCACTATTAACCTCTTCAGTGCTCGGTGCAGCTCTAGTATTCATCTCCAGTTGACGACAGACAATTTGTGTGTGTGTGTGTGTGTGTGTGTGTGTGTGTGTGTGTGTGTGTGTGTGTGTGTGTGTGTGTGTGTGTGTCAGAGGAAACTGTCACTAAACGAGTGCGTACAGTTAGGGAAGGCCCAAGTCAACTTTGTACTGGTGCAGGATGGCATGTTAGCCCCCTGAAGCATTGTGTGCCTTGTTGCTGCCACGGGAAGATTCAGTATAGACAGTTTATCATCTAAAACCACTTCATTATTACCATTCTCGCTTAATCGAATCATCTGGTGTCCTGCTGGAAGAGAGTGACAGAGTAATTCCAACCAGGGAGGGGTTAAGGGAAGCAGTATTAACACACTCAGGCTCTTTTTTACTCACTCTTGCCCAAATCATACCCTCTGGCCTAAACTGACACAATAGGCTATAATTATTTAGACTCTTTTCAATACAACGGGTAGTATAATTTGAAGGTGCTCGTTTATAAGTCTAGCGTGTGTCCACAAAGGCGTATTATTTTCTCTTCTCTCAAGCCCACAACTAATTGAAAAAGAAAAACGATACATTAAATCATATATTAGATTTTTAATTTTATTTTTGCTCTCACTTGACAACTCTCGGAACTAAATATTGTCGAAATGGAGAAATTAGATGTAACTTTCACTAACCCACATAAGAGATCTTCCCTAAATATACCAACAATGAAGACTGAGCAGTACAAAAGACAACCGGCAGGAGTTAATAGACTGGCAAAATTATAGGGCTGGGACAGATATACGCAGAGTGACTTCAGTAAATCTCCTGGTGGTATCAAGATTAAAATATAACTCGAGCCACAAAAATTCATGTGAAAACTAACCCAGCTGATAAGTCTGAAGGCCAATAAGTAATTCATTCTTGCTGTCACCACATGGGTTTATATTCATGTTAGGAGAGGCACCTACAAATGACGGGTTTAATGAAGCCTATAGAGAAATTTGCAGGGAAAACGTGGCAAAGATTGGCTCAGTCAAGGAATTCGTGGAAAAGGTTGGGGGAGGCCTTTGTTCAGCAGTGGACTTGTAATGGCTAATGATGATGATGATAATGATGATGATGATGATGATGATGATTTCTAACTCCCCCAGCTCAAACTAGTCTTTCCTTGGCTATAAAATAATCCAACATCGCATGGATAAAAGAGACATCTCTCATACAGCAAGCCAGTATTTCGCCACATCTCCATATTTCATTTTATATGCGCCTTTACGTATTTATTTATCAATCCCGCGATGCATGATGGTATTTTCGGGAACTCGGCCTATACAGTTCAGCGAGATTCAGCCTCTGTGTGTGTGTGTGTGTGTGTGTGTGTGTGTGTGTTAACTCCACGTAGCCTATTTGATGGATTTGAGTGCACCTTCCGAGGTCAGTTCGTCTGGTTACTTGGCTGGTTGTCTGCTTTGTACAATTTCCCAGCCATGATTTTTTAGGGGTCAAGCTCTCCTTACCAAATTAAAAAAATGTTCATATATTGTGAAAGGAAGACAGATATGGTGTTGATAGTGCCTGTTGTGCAATGGACCATCCGTAATGCGATATTTAGGGGGCGTGACCCCCTAATGACTCTTGGGGGGTCAGCCTCCCTCCCAGAAATAAAAACGATCAGAAATAGGGGGAAATGAGCACATGGATTTCAACGAAACTTCTCAGGTCAGTTCATCTGGTTACTACTACTACTACTACTATTGCGACGATGATGACGACTATGTACATCCTAGGTTTTTACCCCTTCACATATGCCACCATTGACATCATGTGGCTGTTACATTTTGATTCTCGGTTCTTTATGACGCAGTAGTATATATATATATATATATATATATATATATATATATATATATATATATATATATATATATATATATATATATATATATAAAATTCTTTCAACCCAGTGTGTGTATCGCAGGACTGGGTATGCGGTTTCCTTGTTCTCTCTGAATGCACAGACAGAAACTGCACATCTACGATCAATTTTTACTGTTAGTTCATAGTGCCATACAGAAAGGTAGCTTACTGTATTTTCACCGCCTGCCATAAAACTAAGTTACTGCTTTCCCATTATCTGTAGTGTCCAATTGTATGACGAAAGTTGTGATATTTAGGAAAGCATCCCTGGCCTAATGAGGCCAGGAGGGGACGCCTTCAAGTGGTGTTACCTACATAACTGAGCGGCTCCGCTGGATTCCAGTTCTTAAGTCATCCCTCAACCCTAACCTCGAAAAGGAAGGTGGTGGGCTGTAGGAAGAAGGTAATTTAAGGGTGCAGTTCATAAGCCCAGGACCAGAACAACAACAGCAACAACAATACTGCCGAGGTTAACACATATATAACAACTCTATGGAGCCAAACACTTACCCAGTGCAATGTCGCCGATTAGTCTGATGGCCATGTAGGAGAAGAGTGTGGCTGATGGACTGAGCTCCTGTGTGGTGTTGGTGTTGGTACAGAGGCCCTCACTAGCCACACCAGCATAGCACATCACAACACAGCCCTCAGCACCACCAGCATTATCTGTGTTATCCGCTGCCTGCCTTACATCTGTGGCCTGGAATTAAATAGTGTTAGCTTGTGCATTCCATACACTACTTCCCTCAATTTCCTCCTCCTCCTCCTCCTTCTCATCATCAGCATTCCTATACTGCTTTCCTCAATTTTCCTCCTCCTCCCTCCTCCCTCCTCCTTATCATCATCTTTGGCTGTCATCATCATCGATACTTTTCTTAATGCAAGCTGAGACCCTCTACGTCTGTGGTCTGGAATAAAACAAGAGAAAGAGTTGGATGGATTAAATTCTTGTGTGGCACTTGTCCTGGTACAAAGGGATTCACCACCACCATCACACAACACCACACATCCTTTATCAACATCACTCTCCTTAATGCTGGTTGACTCCTTTCACCACCCTTCATCATTATCATCATCATCATCACTCTCCTTAATGCTGGTTGACTCTCCTTTCACCACCCTTCATCATTATCATCATCATCATCATCACTCACCTTAATGCTGGTTGACTCCTTTCACAACCCTACATCATAATCATCATCATCACCAACATCACTGATTCGTACTTAAATATATTAAACCCCACCACAACCACCACCACCACCTCATCTCTCTCTCTCTCTCTCTCTCTCTCTCATACACGCACCACCACCACCACAATCATCATCATCATCAAGAGTTCACCTCGTTCTGTGGTCTCATGGCTAGCCTGGGAATCGAACCCGTGACCGTTTGATTGCCAGCGGAGTGTGGTACCTTATACACCAGAGCCACTGCCTTTATGTGAATGGAAAGGGGACGAGGAATGAGAGAAAAGTGGGAAGGAGGGAGAAGAGGGAAGGGAAGGATGAGAGAAGGGAGAGAGGGAAAGAGGGAAGGAAATTGAAGGGTCAAGGGCAGGAGAAGAATGAGGTGGCGTGTGTGTGTGTGTGTGTGTGTGTTTGTGCGTTTGATAACAAATCAAGAGCGGCGTCTGTGTGTGCATGTGTGTGAAATCTGTCTGTGTGTCTCGTTCATTTTTTTCTCTTTTCTTTCTTTCTTCTCTGTCCTTACACAGTACTCTCTCTCTCTCTCTCTCTCTCTCACACACACACACACATACACACACACACACAACAACACATCCCTGACCTTGAGTGTTTGGAAACGTACACTAAAACACCATATCCCTTCCTTCCTTCTGTCCTGCCCCTTGCACTGCCTGCCATACATTTATTCCTTAGTCCTGCGTCCATCACGGTGTATTACTGACGATTTAAAGGATGTACACTACTTACTCTTGCTTGGTTTGTTTTATCTGACGGAACTGGCTCACTACCACAATTTTACCACAGTTTCACTACCACAATTTTACTACCACAGTTTCACTACCACAATTTTACTACCACAGTTTCACTACCACAATTTAGTACCACAGTTTCACTACCACAGTTTCACTACCACAATTTCACTACCACAGTTTCACTACCACAATTTTACTACCACAGTTTCACTACCACAGTTTCACTACCACAGTTTCACTACCACAATTTCACTACCACAGTTTCACTACCACAGTTTCACTACCACAGTTCCTCTACCACAATTTTACTACCACAATTTTACTACCACAGTTTCACTACCACAGTTTCAGGCGTGGGTGCGTGAAATCCAACAAGCCTTAGCTAGGAGGCAGGGCTGAGTCTCCTTGGTTACTAGTCAAATTTATCCCCCAGTTTGAGTACACTTGGCCATCAATTAGCTGTCCAACTCTCTAATGCAAGAGTTAACAATTACTCCCAGTCCTTCATTTATGCAGCGGGTCAACTCTGGAACACATGTCTCCCTCTGTCTGTATTTCCTACTTCCTATATGATCTCCAGTCCTTCAAACGCAGTGTGTCCAGGCATCTCGAAATGAATGGATCTTGAATTTGGCTCTCTTTTGTATTGTTTTTGTCTTTGTTCTTGGAAGGAACTGTTAATGCGGGCTCAGCCTTTGGTTCCCTTCTTCCTAGCATTAAAAAAAGGTGCTTAGCCACCATCATCCCTTTCATTCCTATAGTGTGTTTATACCAACTTGGCCTAAAATTTCTGCCTCTCCAACAGAATATGAGCTGTAACTTCAGATTAACACTAGAATACCATGCTAATCACGAAGAAGTGCTCTGGAAGGGTGTGTAGAGCCGTAGCATTATTTTTTTTGCCGCAACTGAGGTATGTGAAGATGGAGAACAGGTCATTGTGCTGAAGAGGTGAATAAAATGGTCTGGAGATAGATAGAATGCGATAGATAGACAGATAGATAAAAAGGTAGATAGAGAGAATGCGATAGATAGATGGAGTAGATAGATAGTGTAGTAGATAGCTAGATAGATAAAGTAGATAGATAGTATAGTAGATAGATAGATAGATAGATAAAGTAGATAGATAGTATAGTAGATAGCTAGATAGATAGATAAAGTAGAATAGATAGTATAGTAGATAGCTAGATAGATAGATTAAGTAGATAGATAGTATAGTAGATAGCTAGATAGATAGATTAAGTAGATAGATAGTATAGTAGATAGCTAGATAGATAGATTAAGTAGATAGATAGTATAGTAGATAGCTAGATAGATAGATAGATAGATAGCAGAGTAGATAGCTAGATAGATAGATAAACAGAATAAATAGATAGATAGTAGTGTAGATAGAGCAGATAGACTGATAGACAGAATGCGATTGATAGATACATTGAATACGATAGATAGATAATTAGAATGCGATAGATAGAGATAGAATGCGATAGA
This sequence comes from Coenobita brevimanus, assembly GCF_032717465.1. Classification (NCBI taxonomy): domain Eukaryota; kingdom Metazoa; phylum Arthropoda; class Malacostraca; order Decapoda; family Coenobitidae; genus Coenobita; species Coenobita brevimanus. Next base: position 40,710 of record NW_027643869.1, read on the forward strand.
TAGATAGACAGGTAGACAGAATGCGGCAGCTAGATATATAGACAGACAGAATGCGATAGATAGATAGACAGGTAGACAGAATGCGGCAGATAGATAGATAGACAGATAGAATGCGATGGATAGATAGACATAGATACGATGCGATAGATAGAATGAGAGAGACACAATGCGATAGATATAGATAAAATGAGACAGATAGAATGAGGTAGATAGAATGAAATAGATAGACATAGAAAGAATGAGGCAGAATGATATGGAAAGAATTAGATAGATGCAATGAGATAGATAGAATGAGATAGATAGAGTGAGATAGATAGAATGAGAAAGACAGAATGAGATAGATAGAATGAGAAAGACAGAATGAGATAGATATAATGAGATAGATATAATGATAGATATAATGAGATAGAATGAGATAGATATAATGAGATGGATATAATGAGATAGATATAATGAGATAGATATAATGAGATAGATATAATGAGATAGATAGAATGAGATAGATAGAATGAGATAGATAGAATGAGATAGATAGTATGAGATCGAAAGAATGAGACAGAATGAGATTGACAGAGTGAGGTCGATAGAATGAGAGACAGAATAAGATAGATAGAATAAGACAGACTGAATGAGATAGATAGAATGAAATAGACAGGATGCGATAGACAGGATGATAAAGAATAATATGGACAAAGGAACTAAAAAACAAGGAAGCAAGAGACAAACAACAAATCATGGTAGGGAAGGGATGCATGTTAGCCAATATTCCTCCTCTATCTGTCTATCTATCTATCTATCTATTGCTAGACGCCTTAATCCCGTAAGGGGTGGCCACAAACAAATCGCCTCCATGTCGCCCTGTCCTCAGCCATTTCCCTGCCCTGATCCCAGCACACACCCCTCTCTCGTATACCTCTCTCCTCCATCCCTCCATCTCATCCTTGGCCTCCCTCCCCTCTTCCTCCCTCCACCTCACTCCCACATATACTCTCCTCGTTAGTCTCTCACTCTCCATCCTCTCTATATGTATGTATTTGATTATTCCCTAACGCGTGTACTTTTGCGAATTATCCTGCACGTCTTCATACTCCAGCTGTGTTAATTAAGTAAGGTAGGTGGATATTAACATCAGGTGAATTACATACAAGAGATGCAAGGTGTAATGTGCAAAATGAATCGATAAGGAAAATGTGCAAAGGAATCTCCCCTGTCACTTAAACTATTGCTTACCATATTGGATTCCTCTCTCTCTCTCTCTCTCTCTCTCTCTCTCCAAAAACCCCGACTCACGGCTTCCTGAGAAATGCAGATGCGCATTTCTCTCTCTCTCTCTCTCTCTCTCTCTCTCTCTCTCTCTCTCTCATCAATGTCATGAGTCAAAGGTCAAGGTCACCAGAGTAGGAAGAAAATTACATCACGCGGACGATTAGCCTTCTGCTCAGAGGATTTGTAAGCGTATACGTCATCGAAGCTTGTAATCCCCACCACACACCACCACAACTATACTCTGCTCACTCTGACTTGGACTAGAACACTCATCTTTTTTATTTAACAAGAAGAGGAATGCTAGAATATGATGCTAGTCACGAAGAAGTGCTATGGAAAGGATATAGAACCAAGTTTAAGTGAACAACCTATAGTACCACCACCACCACCACCCACCACCACACACCACCACCACCACACCACACCACACATGCATCACACCACCACCACACCACACCACACCACCACCACCACACCCACCAACACCACCACCACCAACACCACAACCACCACCACCACACCACC
>NW_027643870.1:0-32500 GCF_032717465.1 Coenobita brevimanus
TCCCACTGTCAAACTCATTCATGAAAATTCATGGCAAATGAGATCCCACTCACACACTCCACAAAAGAGCAAGTTCTTCTTCTTCTTCTTCTTCTTTCTTCTCTCTCTCTCCAAACCATACCTGTAGCCTAAACCAAATAAAAACCACACACACAAAAACATTACATATAAAACTTGTCTGTCCATTTCATATTGATCAACCAGTCGTGCAATCACTGTGTAACCTGTGGCTTGCAGTTGCAGTGATACAGGAGGCTTGTTTGCATGACTGAATTCACGCTTGCATGACGTTTTTCTGGCACTTCCCTGCATGACTTGCCCTACAAGCACACCTTTTCCTCTCCACTTTGAGAGAGGGTAAAATGAACTGGAGTGAAGGGAATACAGGAATGGGGGATGAGAAGGGAAGACTGGGAGGTGGCAGAGGAACGACATGGTGTAGAGATGGAAAAGAAGGGAAGGGGCGAGAAGAAGGTGAGGAAGAAGAGTGGAAAGAGGGGGGATGGAGAGGGGGAAGGGAAAAGGAAAGACGATGGGGAGAGAGAGAGAGAGAGAGAAAGAGAGAGAGAGAGAGAGAGAGAGAGAGAGAGAGAGAGAGAGAGAGAGAGCAGAAGAAACGAACAGAAACAGAAGAATAAAGAGGAACATATGAAATAAAAAAAAACTGGAAAAGGAAAAGAAATGAGGGAGGGGAATTTAGAAAAGTCAACAACTGTGCAGGGGTAAAGAAGGTAACAAGTTTGCTTAGCACACCTAATCTCCTGGAAGCAGATTTTACAAGAGATGTAATATGATCTTTCCAAGATAAATCCTGAGTGAATGAAACCCCAAGCATGTTCAAGGATGAAGCAGGATTGAGCTGGATATTATTAAACATTAGTGGGCATTCCTGTGGAAGATTTTGTTGGGTTGATAGGTGCAAAAACTGAGTCTTTGATGCATTAAAAACAACAAAATTATTTTTACCCCAGTCAGAGATACGAGCCAAGTCAGACATTAGGTGTGCCAAAGGCAGTCGAACCCCTGTTGCTTGAAGTACACACCATGAGATGGTTGTTGTGGGAATGGAATGGAAAAGTGAACGGTTGAATCATCAGCGGATGAGTGGATAGGGTTAGATGTGCAGCTGGAAGGTCATTGATGAATAAAAGGAAGAGAGCTGGTGATAGGACAGAGCCCTGAGGAACACCAATTACTGATAGATCTAGGAGAAGAATGATGGCCGTCTACAACAGCAGCTTCGACCAGAAAGGAAGCTATAGATGAAGGCACAGATAGAAGGATTGAAACTGTAAGAGGGCAGTTTGGAAATTAAAGATTTGTGCCAGATTCGATCGACAGGATTTTGAGATGTCAAGTACAATGCCAAAAGCTCTCGTCGAAGTCCCGAAAGCTGAAGATGACCAGGAGTCTGGAAAGGTAGGTGAGAAGACTTTTCAGTGGAGCGTCCCTGACGGAACCCATACTGACGATCAAAAAGAATGATAGGAAAGATGCTTTAAAATTTTTCTGATAAGAACAGACTCAAAAACTTTTGAGACACAGGATGTTAAAGCAATTGGGCGATTGTTTGGAGTGTTGGGAGTCGTCACCCTTCTTTGGGACAGGCTGAATGAGAGCAAACTTCCAGTAAGAAGGAAAGGTAAGGGTTGAAAGACAAAGGCAAAAGAGTTTACCTAGGCAGGGTGTAAGCACAGAAGCACAGTTCTTGGGGACAATATGAGGGACCCCATCAGTCTTATATGCCATGGTAGTAATAAAGCCAATGATGGAAGAAAATACATCACATGAAGAAATTTTAATGCCAGCCATGAGGAAGCCAGAAGGGGAAAGTGATGGAAGGAAATGGAAAACGGAATCGTCTATGGTGGAACTGGAGGAGAAAGTCTGAGTGAAGAGATTTGCTTTGGATCAGTAAAAGAAACAGCTACAGAGCCACTAGAGTAGAAAAGAGGAGGGAAGGATGATGAGGCAAAGTTGTTAGAAAGGTTTTTGGCAAGGTGCCAGAAGGAGCGGGAAGAATTCGCAAGCTGGGAGAGTTAATAAAGAATTAGTAATGAACAAAATTATTTTTAGCACAGCGAAGAACAGACATAGCACGATTCAGAGCATAAAAAAGATGTGTCAGGGGTGGATTGGCTCCTGTGCCTTTTGTAGAAGAGTGAAAGGGTGAGGTAAAAGGAGAGAGAAGGAAAGCGAGTAAGGGGAAGAGGTGGTGCAATGGAGAAAAAAAGAGGGGTGAGAAACGGAAGAGGTGGCTGGGGAAAGGGGAGAGAGAAGGGAATGAGGAAGAAAGGAGGGAAGAAGAAGGAAGTGAGGGACGGAGGAGGGAGAGCAAAGAGGCCGGGAGATAGAAGGGGAGAGGCCCAGGGGGTAGAGGACAGAGGTGGGTGAGAGGGGGCGGATAAAAAACAAACAGGCATCTGCCATAAAACCTGTGCTAATGGGTTTATTTTCAAGCAGTTTGGCGTGTACCGGCGGAGACATTAAGGATAATGGTTCATTAGCGGCACATGTAGGCCGCCATTTTGGTACAACACGAAGATTTACCTTCACCTATAAGAGGCAAAGGCTTGATGCCTGAAAAAGTTACTCTTCCCAGGAGAAAACAAAATCCCGAAAACAGAGAGAAAAAATCAAGAATCGTTCATTTCCAAATGTCCTCCCCCTCTCTCTCTCTCTCTCTCTCTCTCTCTCTCTCTCTCAATCGCATAAGAGTCTTCATCCAAGGGTTTTACAAGGTTATGTGCCTGGGTCTGGTGGGGTCTTTTCTCCTTTTTTTCCACCCCCTTCCTAAATCGCTCCTGCTGAGAGAGAGAGAGAGAGAGAGAGAGAGTGTGTGTGTGTGTGTGTGTGTGTGTGTGTGTGTGTGTGTGTGTGTGTGTGTGTGTGTGTGTGTGTGTGTGTGTGTGTGTGTGTGTGTGTGTGTGTGTGTGTGTGTGTGTGTGTGTGTGTGTGTGTGTGTGTGTGTGTGTGTGTGTGTGGTCATAAACACACTTATCATACCGTTATGGTCAAACTTGTGCAATCAACGACACAACAACACACACCAACGGCTCTTGTTTATCTATCTATCTATCTATCTATTGCCCGACGCCACATCCTGTAAGGGGTGTCCTCGATAAAATGGGGTGGCCCAGGAGGTATTGTTTATAATATTATGGCTAACGGCAGACCGTTGTCATTCACTGCGTATAGTTTTTGGTGTTGTAGGAGGCACACAGCCTCTTGTTTACTCCTTCCTTACCACACGTCTGACACTTTACATTAATAAATGATCCACTGTGACGACTCAGAAAAAAATACGGTGTGTCCTCGCGATGAAAGGGTTAACTGTATCAGAGACTGATAATTACGCAAAATAAGTGTGTGTGTGTGTGTGTGTGTGTGTGTGTGTGTGTGTGTGTGTGTGTGTGTGTGTGTGTGTGTGTGTGTGTGTGTGTGTGTGTGTGTGTGTGTGTGTGTGTGTGTGTGTGTGTGTGTGTGTGTATGTGTATGTGTGTGTGTGTGTGTGTGTGTGTGTGTGTGTGTGTGTGTGTGTGTGTGTGTGTGTGTGTGTGTGTGTGTGTGTGTGTGTGTGTGTGTGTGTGTGTGTGTGTGTGTGTGTGTGTGTGTGTGTGTGTGTGTGTGTGTGTGTGTGTGTGTGTGTTTTAGGCAATTACAGACTAACAAAACTGAATGATAAATAAGCTGATGGAATTTTCAAAAAAGTGTGATTCTCAAATGAAGTGGAGCAAATAAGTGTGGCGGTAACAGGGCAGAAGATAGTATGTGTAAAGATGTGTTACTGGGAGAGAATATATGAGGAAAGGAGTGAAGCAGGTCTGTGTCAGTGAGTATAAGGATGGGAGCAGGTGTGGTGGGCCAAGAGAAGGTGGATGACTATGATAAGTGTGCAAGAAAGGCAGACATGGACGGATGATGGGGCTAGGAAAGTGACAAGAGACTCGGATGATTAGGTGAGGTAGAGTATATACGAAGAAGCACATGATATAGCTTTGCCACATCTGTTTAGAACATGAAAACCAATTTAATAAATTTCATTTTAAAAAGGAGTGCATAGACTTAGGCTCGTGAGATGGAGGTAGAGTTTCGAGAGTTGCATAGTGAATGAATAATTATGTGGCCAGTTATGCTGTTGACAGTTCTTACACTATGGTCTTTCTCTTGCCTTGTGTTTGAATCCAACCTCATTCCACATTTAAGATGGAAGGAGGGTCAGGATAATGATGGTTAATGATGAATACACTTATTATGATTCATTCATCGGAGATTTAACTGACATATACGAGTACTCGTATAAACGACAGACAGGTAAGTAGATTGGTGGATAGCTAGGTATATATAGGTAGGTGGACTGAAAGATCGGCAGATAGGTAGGTAGGTATGACGAAAGAAAAACAAGAATATTGGCAGGTCGTTAGATGGATAAGTACTTAATTACATCGGCAGATAAAAAAAAAAAAAAAAGAGTAACTCTCACATACCGTGCAGGTTTAATACATACTATTCTAGTATACTTTTTCTTAATATTTTGTATTAAATAATTTAACCGGAGGGTAAGATGAATATGGACAACTGTTTGTTGGTATTTAAATGTTTTCTTATTTGCTCTTTGAATAAACTAAGACTCAATACACTTTCGGTTATAATAAATTAGGATTGCCTTTGTGGTTCCTGTGAGTACCGTATGTAACTTTCTATTGGAAATATATACTTACTCAATTTTTTACTCTTTTCCCTTTTGCTTCTCTTGTTCAGAGCTATATTTCTTCTCCTCCCCCTCTCTCCTCTCTCTCTCTCTCAATTTTTTTACCCTATCCATTCCCTCCAACTCACTCTCTTTTTTGTCTGTCGTCCTTCCTGAAACCTGCCCCTTTCCTCCTCTCTACCTCTTTCCTCCTCCCTATCACATCTCTCCCCTTACTTGCTCGCCACTTTCCTTTTCCGCTTGATCTGTCCTCTCTTACCTCCTCTTCCTCCTCATCCTCCATGCCTCAGATTCTCTCTCTCTCTCTCTCTCTCTCTCTCTCTCTCTCTCTCCAACACCTTGCAGGGCGTAAAATCTTAAACCATCCTAAAATACCTCGCATCTCGCATCTCTCGAATATTTACTGTTGCCTTCACGAGAGAGAGAGAGAGAGAGAGAGAGAGAGAGAGAGAAAATATATAGAAGAAAAGAAAAGAGAAGGAAATAAGGGAAGATAAGAAACAACCAAAGGAGGCAGGAAGAAGAGGAGGGGAAAGATTAGGAGATGCACAGGAAATGAAAGCAAGGAAAAACAACAGAATGAGAGAAACGTTAAAAAATGAAACTGAATAAAGAGGAGAGACAGACAGCACAAGAAGAAGAAGAAAATGAGAAAGAATTGGCGATAAAGAAATACAATATATGATATGAAGGTTATAGAGTTACTTGTCTCCGACCTTTTACTGAGAAAGAGGTGGTGAAAAAAAAGTCCAGGGGAGGGAGCAATAGCCAGGAAGAGAGAAGAGAAAAGAGAATCTAGGGAAAGAAAGGAATGAGAAGGAGAAAGAGAAGGGGTTAGAGATGGCACAAGAAAGATAAATGTGAGAAAAGAGGCATGAAGAGATTGATGGGATAGAAAGCACGGAGGAGTGAGGAATCTGTGTGGCTGCTTATCTCTGCCTCACACCCGTGTGTGTGTGTGTGTGTGTGTGTGTGTGTGTGTGTGTGTGTGTGTGTGTGTGTGTGTGTGTGTGTGTGTTTCTTTTTACTTTGTGCTGTGGTGTTTCTAAGCGTCAGGGGTTGTTTTTCTTAGTTTTTTTTTTCTTCTAATTCGCGTGCTATTACTGTTTCCCATCTGCTTTCCTGGCTCTACACCGCACCACACACCACACCACACCACACCACCACACACTACACTACCATTGCCACGCCACACCCACACCACACCCACATAAATTTTAGCACATTTGGGAGTTTTCTTGTCAAGTTTTATCATCGTGATCATAAACTCTCATAATACTGGACAACACTGGAGAGGTGGAGAGAAGCAGTTTGTCACGTCACATACCAATAAACCGAAGGAAATTTATACAGGACATCAGAGAAAGGTTTTATAATGCTGGCCAGGGTGTTGACGATGCTGCTGAGAGGAGTTTTATGTGGAGAGAGAGAGAGAGAGAGAGAGAGAGAGAGAGAGAGAGAGAGAGGCGACCACGACGACGAACGGGGATGAAAGAAAGAGGAAGGTAAGAGGGCTGCAGAAAAGAAGAGAGAAGTGAAGAGAAACGAAGAAACAGAAGAGAGAATAAGAAAACAGAAGAGATGAAAAGCTGATAAAAGAGAAAAAGAGAAGGAAATGAGGGAAGATAAGAAACAATCAAAGAAGGCAGGAGAGGAGAGGAAAAGATTAGGAGATGCACAGGAAATGAAAGCAAGGAAAGAAACGACAGAATGAAAGAAGTGTTAGTAACAGGAAACTGAAGAGGAAAGGGAAGAAAGAAATCACAGGAAGAGGAAAGAAGAAATGTGAAGAATTACTGAAAAATAAAAAAACCATGATTAGAAGGTTAGAGAATTACTTGTCTCCGCTCTTTTATTGAGAAAGATATGATGAAACGAAAAAAAAAAAAAGATAAAGTCCAGAGAGGGGAAGAGACGGTGAAAAAATGAGAAAAGAGAATCTAGGGAAGAAAAGGAAAGAGAAGGAGAAAGAGAAGGGGCCAGGGAGGGCACAAGAAAGATATAGTGAGGAAAGAGGAAGAAGAGATGGGCGAGATAGAAAGCACGGAGGAGTGAAATATGTGTACCTGCTTATCTCTTCCTCTCTATATCCCTGTGCTTGTCTGTGTGTTAGTGTGTTAATGCACCGTGCTTATCTAGACGTACATTCGCACGCACGTGTGTGTGTGATAGAAATGTGTGTAAACAGTGAGAAAGCCAGTTCCCTCTCCTCTCCTGCCAGAGCGTACAAGGGCCAGGAGGCTGACCTACCCTTGTACAACACTAGACCTAAAGGTTTTACACGACTCGGATCCCCCACCCCACAAAAATAAGTAAAAAAATAAATAAACAAAAAAATCTCAGTCGACTTCATTTTCCCCCCTTTGTTTTATGCATCGGACTCTGGCCATAAGCAATGTAGTCCACTCCCTGAGGCTTAGTGACATTTTACTTCGCCAGCAGACGGCGCCACACACCTTCACATGTCACCACTGCAGCACTAATACCCACCGCCCCATTCACGACTGGTGTGATGGTATTAGCGGTGGTGTTTTTATGGTATATCGGTGGCTGTTGTGGAAGATCAGTAAAATCTATTTTATTTGTAGGCAAATCCGCTAAAAATGCTTCCTTGCCCCAGCCTGCGATGGAACTTGGGTCTTTCCACATCAGCAGACCACTTCGCTACCACTCTGGCCAATGATTCGAATCGGAGTGTACAGACCCTGCACTCAGATCAGCACCTAAAACCCACTAAACCACCAGGCAGTTTTGACCTACTACCCTGGTTTAACCTCTCAACCCGAGGACGCCGCTTTTATTTATTTATATTTAATTAATGAAGAGGACGATGTGAGTTGGAGGGAGGGCAGCCTACTGACGGGGGATTAATACGTCTACAGGTATAAACAGACAGGCACAGACAGACAATCAGACAGGTAATTCTTAGGACTAGCTGCCACCTAGCAATGAAGGGGTAAAAGTCTGCTGAGCATAATAAAAATTGTCTGAAATTATCAACAACAACAAAGACAAAAATATCCTTGGCTAAAGACGTAAACAATAAATAAAGGATAATTGGATAAACGAGGACCACCGGTATTTACTGCAATAAAGATAACCATCCCAGCTTTAACACACACCGCTAGTATTGCCTGTATTGCCTCTGTTTTATCATTACCTGTTTACATGTTCTGTTTATATTTATTCTTCAGTTTATTTTACCCTACTTCTTGAAATCGCCCATTCTCTCTCTCTCTCTCTCTCTCTCTCAACCTTTGATCTTTTCCCTCCCCTTTCCCTGAACCCTCCTCTCTCTCCGTCCCCTCTCTTTCTCTCCCCTCTCTCAGTCACACACTCTCTCCCTCTCCCTTCTTCTCTTTGTATAGCTATTCCAGTATTTCTTATCTCTTGATTCCTGTCCCATCCATTATGCGCACAATCTCTTCTTATCTCTCGGTGTTCCTGTTCCTCTCACATGCGCGCACACAACTCACGCACGCACATACACATACGCACACACTTGAAAAAGTACATATGACCTTTCTCTCACTTTTTGTTCACCGTATATTTTCTTGTTTTATGCCTTCACACACACACACACACACACACACACACACACACACACACACACACATATATATATATATATATATATATATATATATATATATATATATATATATATATATAAAAGGTACCGGAGCCAACTTCTCACCTGAATCACATCTTTTATACGTTTCTGCCTTGGAATCGTACTTAAAGTCTGTTCTTCGTCTCTGCTACAAAAATAATTTCATCCAGTACTTAAGTGCTCTCAACTCTCTAACTCCGAATTCTTCCTCGCTCCTTCTGGCACCTTGCCAAAAACCTTTTCTAACAACTTTACCCTCATCATCCTTCCCTCCTCTTTTCTACTCTGATGGCTCTAGTAGCTATTTCTTCTACTGATAAAGCAGATCTCTTCGCTCAGACTCTCTCCTCCAATTCCACTTTAGACGATTCCGGTGCTGTTCCTCCATCCACTTCCCCCCTCTGACTTCTTCATGGCTGACATTAAAATTTCTTCAGCTGATGTATTTTTCTGCTGTCTTTCAGGCCTCAATACTAATACAGGCATATGGGCCTGATGGGACTCCCTCCTGTTGTTCTCAAGAACTGTGCTTCTGTGCTTACACCCTGCCTAGGCAAACTCTTTCGCCTTTGTCTTCGTCAACTTGTACCTTTCCTTCTTGCTGGAAGTTTTGCTGCTCATTCAGCCAGTCCCAAAGAAGGGTGACCATTCCCTAACCCTCTAACTATCGTCCAATTGCACCTAATACCATCCTGTATCTCAAAAGATTTTCGAGTCTGTTCTTAATAGAAAAATTTTAAATCATCTTTCCTATCACAACCTTCTTTCTGATCGTCGAAGTATGGGTTCCTGTCAGGGACGCTCCACCTGCGATCTTCTCACCTACCTATTCAGACTCCCTGGTCATCCTCCTTTCGGGAGTTAGGCGAAAGCTTTGCCATTGCACTTGACATCTCAAAGGCTTTTGATCGAGTCTGGCATAAATCTTTAATTTCCAAACTGCCCTCCTTACGGTTTCTATCTTTCTATCTGTGCCTTCATCTCTAGCTTCCTTTCTGGTCGTTCTATAGCCGCTGTTGTAGACGGCCATCGTTCTTCTCCTAGAGCTATTAACAGTGGTGTTCCTCAGGGCTCTGTCCTATCACCAACTCTCTTCCTTTTATTCATCAATGACCTTCTAAGCTGTACATCTAACCCTATCCACTCATACGCTGGTGACTCCACCCTTCACCTTTCCATTTGATTCCCGCGACGTCCAGCTCAGCAGTTACTTCAACAAACTAGGGATGAGGCTATGGGACACCTAATGTCTGACTTGGCTCATTTCTCTAACTGGGGTAAAAATAATCTTGTTGTTTTTAATGCATCAAAGACTCCAGTTTCTTGCAAATTCCAATCAACCCGACAAAATCTTCCATGCTAGGTATACCCACTTAAATGGTTGATAATATTCAGCTTAATCCTGCATCATCTCTTGAACATGCTTGGGATTTCATTTACTTCGGGACTTGTCTTGGCAAGATATCATATTACATCTCTTGTAAAATCTGCTTCCAAGAGATTGGGTGTGCTATAGACACGACCCCCGCCTCTTTCTTTACCCCTGCACAATTGTCGACTCTATACATGGAGGTTTTATCCGCCCTGTGTAGAGTACAACTTTCATGTGTGGGGAGGCTCCCCACATACAGCTCTTCTCAATAGGGTGGAGTCAAAAGGCTTTTCGCCTCATTAACTCTCCTCCTCTTACTGACTCCCTTCAACCTTTGTCTCTTCGCAACCACCACTGTTGCATCTTTATCTCTTTTCTACTCGCTACTTTAATGGTCACTGCTCCTCCGAACTGTCTGCATGCATTCCTCCACCCTTACGACCGGGCATGCGTAGGCACCCGATCTAGCAGCTAAACTCTCATCCCTTTTCTGTCCAACTCTCTAATGCAAGAGTTAGCCGTTACTCCCAGTTCCTTCATTTGTTGCAACAGGTCAACTCTGGAACTGTCTCCCTCTGTCTATATATCTACTTCCTATGATCTCCAGTTTTTCAAACGCCAATGTGTCCAGGCATCTGGAAATGATCAGGATCTTGAATTTGGGCTCTCTTATATTTTGTTTTTCTCTTGGAAGGAATAGTTTTGCTTTTAGCTCGTTGCCTCTGGTTTCCTTCTTCCTCAATACACAAAATATATATATATATATATATATATATATATATATATATATATATATATATATATATATATATATATATATGTTTTTTACACTCATGACTGGGAATCGAACCCCAGTCCTCTGGATAGAAATCAGGCACTGATGCCACTACACCACAACGGTTGATAAAAGCTGAGACACGTGACTTTTGACAGAAGCAGATAATCCATTGTGGGAGGGATATATTTCAGTCACAACACATTAGGATCATGTATCACAGCCCCACGCCCACACCCAACTCGGCAAGTGACAGAGCAGATTTAATCTATCCCAGACACAACACGAGCGTCTTTATATGTAGGAGAGACGTCGTGGTGTAGTGGCATCAGTGCCTGACTTCTATCTAGAGGTCTGGGGTTCGGGATTCCCGGCCAGGAGCGTAAAAAACATTTGTACACATCGCGTGTAATGTGTGTCTCTCCAACATATAAAGACGCTCGTGTTGTGTCTGGAATAAAACTGCTCTGTCACTTGCCGAGTTGCGTGGGGCTGGAGAAATAATCCTAATGTGTTGTGGACTGAAATATATCCTACTTATAACGGATTTACCCTGACTCTTCAAAAAATTCACGTGTCTCAGCTTTTTATTACGTCGTTGGTGCAGTGGCATCAGTGCCTGACTTCTATCTAGAGGTCTGGGGGTTTCGATTCCCGGCCAGGAGCGTAAAAAACATTTGTACATACCTCTCCAAAGCTTTCGGATAGTATTAGTCACGACATTCTTTTAAGTAAATGTGCTAAGTTTCTTAATATCGACGTAGCTTCTTGGTTCAAAAGTTACCTAGAAAATAGGACTCAGTCTGTCCGCCTGAGCAACACTATATCTGATAAACTGAATGTATGCTTACGGGGTCCCTCAAGGCTCAATCCTTGGTCGTGTGCTTGTTTACCATCTATGTTAATGAAACCTTGCTGAGAGTATAAATGGATGTTCTTTTTGGTGCAATATGCTGATGATACCCAATTTCTCCCAGGCTGACACTATAAATAATCTCGAGGCTCTTATCTCCAAAATAGAAGGAACCTTACGGACTGCAAAACATTATTTTCTTAGAAATGGACTTATGCTATATCCAAGAAAAACACAATGTATCTTCTATAGGTAATAGACGACTTCTATCACATATTCCTTCTAACACTGTCATAAGTTGTTTCTGGCGAACACATTTACCCAAGCACTAATGTAAAAAATCTTAGGTGCACCTCACATCGACAGATATATGCTTTTTGATATGCACATTAATTAATTAAGTAAGAAAAGTCATGGGGAACACTTGTGTTCATAAATCAAATAAGTGAAAACTTTGATAAGTCAACCTCGAAAAATTGTTGTACAATCTCTAGTTCTTAGCATAATAATAAATTACTGTATAGGTATATGGGGTACGACAAATGATACCTTTACTTCCACCAAGTTCAGAAATTACAAAATTTTGCAGCTAAAGTAGCTATTGGGAGAGCAAGGAAGTATGACCATGTAACCCCCATCATAAAGGAATTAAAGTGGTTAGAGATTAAAGATAAACATATTTTTGACAGATGCACCATGGTTTTTATCCTGAGTGGTATCTAAAGTTGTCCACTGTCAGTGAAAACACAGCTAGTACAACAAGACAGCGAAATAACCTTTTTGTGCCTAGAGCCAGAACAAACTCTGGTGCCAGAGCCATCACCATACTAGGACCCAAACTGTGGAATAATTTACCTACTGATATCACTCATTCCGGAAGCATACATGTTTTTAAATCTAAACTTAGGGAGATAATTTAAAGTGATTTGTAGTTGATATTATCATGTATCGAATATGACAAGACTATTTTTGTCTGTGACTTTGTATACCGATTTGTAAGAATAACCATATTTTATGGAAATAAATTATTTGAACTTTGAACTTTGTAATGTGTCTCGCCAAAATATATATATATACTGTATGTATATATATCTATATATAGAGAGAGATAGATAGATACATAGATATACATATGGGTGTGTGTGTGTGTGTGTGTGTGTGTGTGTGTGTGTGTGTGTGTGTGTGTGTGTGTGTGTGTGTGTGTGTGTGTGTGTGTGTACTGAACCAGTGTGGAGAATACTCGTCAATGGGAAGATGCACATGAGTGTGATAATGAGGAAAGACAGGTAGGTAGACCGGGTGTGAGGAAAGACAGATAGGTAGACTAGGTGTGAGGAAAGACAGGTAGGTAGACTAGGTGTGAGGAAAGACAGGTAGGTAGACCAGGTGTGGGGAAAGACAGGTAGGTAGACCAGGTGTGAGGCAAGACAGGTATGTAGACCAGGTGTGAGGCAAGACAGGTAGGTAGACTAGGTGTGAGGCAAGACAGGTAGGTAGACTAGGTGTGAGGCAAGACAGGTAGGTAGACTAGGTGTGAGGCAAGACAGGTAGGTAGACTAGGTGTGAGGAAAGGCAGGTAGGTAGACCTGGTGTGGGGAAAGACAGGTAGGTAGACTAGGTGTGAGGAAAGACAGGTAGGTAGACTAGGTGTGAGGAATAACAGAATGGCAGATGGGAAGGTAAGGGGCACAAAATATAACACAGGTCATAAGGGAAAATACTGAACAAAATTCAGAAGGAAATGTGATGGAGGTCAGATGTCAGGAAAAATACTGAGGGTCGGCGACTCTGGATGTTAGTATAGAAACTGATCTCTATCTGTATATCTACCTATCTATCTATCCATTACGTAGTATTACCTTTTAAGAGATATACAGAGTGTCTGTTTTGTATTTCATTTACAAAGCAATATTATTTGAAAGTTTATTCCACTTTTAAATGAGTACATGTTGGTCATTACAACATTTTCAAACCAATATTTTCAGAGTGGAATAATATTAGTCACACAAAGTGTCATCTCAACTGCATAAAGCTTAATAACTGTGCCAGAGAATATTTGTGTAACCCTGTCAGTCCAGTGATTTATTTTTGTAGTTTATCGGCGAGGCTGCCAGAGGATTTTATTCAGTCTAGGAGAGCCATCTTGTACAGCTGAGGTGGTGAAGGCTGTATCCAACCACTTCAGTCTGAAAAGCCTACCCCATGTACGATGAATCAGACTGAGGCTAGCGAGAGTAAATATAACAACTGTCATCCGGGTATAGGGATTAACTGTTGATATCTGTGTGTGAAGCATGACACGTGAGGTTGTACAAGGCCAGCTGATAACACTACCAAAGGTGATGTCTGTGTGTTTACTACTGGTGGATAAACTGTGCAACGTTTCAAGCCAGTACTGGGCGAGGCCTCATTTATGTAACTAATTTTGGTTTCCGCCAGATTATGTTATTCAGGCAAGGGAAACCCCTGCACTAGAATGGGTTATACACACTCTGGATAGCCTTTGCCAACACGTTGTCCCATTTACGTTATAACATTGTGGCTGCAACTACACACTTGTATTTAATGCGGCAAACTCTTCCTCTGCAAAGAGTTAACCCCTTCGGTGCCACAAGCAAAAGAAAAATACAAAAGGATGTAAAAGATAAAGAAGATATGTATAAAGAGAACGAAAGAGACAAATATGGGAAAATAGTGAGGTGAGAAAGGATATGGTAACGTTGGGTGGAGAAAACTATCACAAGAACACATTTGGGGAAAAGAGAGAGAGAGAGAGAGAGAGAGAGAGAGAGAGAGAGAGAGAGAGCATAAGCAAGGGAAGAGAAGGACGGGGGAGTGAGAAAATAGCACCTGGTTGAAGGGAAGATGGAAGAGGGAAGAAAGATGGGGTGAAGAAGGGGGAGAAGCAAAATGATATAAAGATGAGAGTGAAGGGAAGGGGCAAGAAGGTAAGGAGAGACGTGAGGGAACAGAAGGAAGGTGGGGGGAAAAGGGAGGAGGTAATGAAAGGGTAATATTAGGAGAAAGGAAGAGATGGAAGAGACAGGGGAACAAAGCATGGAGGGAAAAATAACCAGAGCAGGGGGTGAAAACTGATGAAAATTAATAAACCAGAGCAGGGGGGTGAAAACTGATGAAAATTAATAAAGTTAATATCCTTCACCACTGTGCTATTCCGCTGGGGATGGGAGGGTGTGAGGAAAAGAAATGGAGGGTGGTATGGGGGAGAGGCTATGTATGTATGTATGTAGTTATGTATTTATTCATATTTATTTTATCAACCAGCTTGTACATGCCTGTCATTAGCGGGCAGATCTGGCATAACAAGCTCATAATTATGTTCCGCAGGTGGTGAGGGGAAACTGATCAGTAGGGCCAAGGGCCTCCACTATGTCACTTCACGGATGGGTACTGGTGTGGAAGGCTTTTGGAGGAAGGTGTAGGGTGTTGGATCGCCTGTGTTTATGACCAAGACAGTCTGTCTATCTCATACAGGAAAACCCCGACTGATGCGAATATTCTTTTGAAAGTAAATGAAAGGACATACCAGGTGCCAGGTCCAGTACAAGGACACACCAAGTACAGTACAAGGACATACCAGGTGCAGTACAAGGACACACCAGATGCAGCACAAGGACATACCAGGTGCAGTACAAGGACACACCAAGTACAGTACAAGAACATACCAGGTGCAGTACAAGGACACACCAGATGCAGCACAAGGACATACCAGGTGCAGTACAAGGACACACCAAGTACAGTACAAGAACATACCAGGTGCAGTACAAGGACGCACCAGATGCAGCACAAGGACACACCAGGTGCAGTACAAGGACACACTCTTAGATGTCTGTCCGCGGGTGCCAGTACAAGGACATACCAGGTGCAGTACAAGGACACACTCTTAGATGTCTGTCCGCGGGTGCCAGTACAAGGACACACCAAGTACAGTACAAGGACATACCAGGTGCAGTACAGGACATACCAAGTACAGTACAAGGACATACCAGGTGCAGTACAAGGACACACCAAGTGCAGCACAAGGTGGGATCGAACCCAGGTCCCTGGAACATCGAAGAGAAAGGGTGAAAGCAGGATGTAAAGCGAGGGTGGGTGACAGAATGGAAGAAATGAAGGGTGACAAGAGAAGAAAGGAGAGGAGAGGAGAGGAGAGGTGAGAAAGAAATGAGAAACTTAAAAGAAATCGTGTGAGGGGTAAGAGGGGGCACTGGTCTAAATTAGCCAAGCTCTACCATTCAGATATTTTCACAGCCAGCAATTACCAGCCAACACACACAGGATGACAAACTCTGCACCAACGTCTGGCTTAGGGCTGGCCTTAATGGAACTGCTGCATTTTGTTATTTCATGACTGGGGGTGGACTGTGTGAGGATGTTGTTATAATGCGGCAACGATCCTTATACCTACGATGGTGAATCTGTTTTCGTCAGTCAAAAGATGGTGGGGGGGAGGGGGGAGTCGATGGTGTAGTTGATCTAGTATCCTAATGGAAAAAGGTTCGATTCCTAACTGGGGCAGGGAATAGTCAACGAATGTGAATTTCATGAAAAGACTTAAATGATCTACCATAAGACCCAGTGACATGTAAAACACCCTCCGCTAATACCACTTCTGTATGAGGCAACCCCAGCATGTATTCAATACGGACGGTGGGTGTTAGCGCGCCGAAATGGTGGCATGTGGAGGTGCATGTCACGTACGAGGACTGCCAGGGAACGGGCTGTCAGGCGCTACTTGATACTGTTCAGGTTTGGAGAGGCTCCTGGTAGTTACGAGTTACGAAAGGCTGTATCTAACTCCTCCAGTTCGAAAAATCGACACTAGGGTTAATGAAAGTGTAGATAATATCGTCAAGAAAGTCCTTAGGCTGCTGGGTGTCAATTTCTCCTCCTCCTATCCACAAAATCCCACAATCCCCGTCTGCTCTCAATACCATCCCTCCACCGACTCACCCAGCAAAGGGTACCACTAACACGTGCTGACATACACTAATGCCACAACTTGGAACACAGGGAATATTAAAAGTTTACACTGTACCCCACCCCCATACCCTACACCCCATTTCCAGCCTCTTTGCTAAGCTGAAAGTCATTAACCAAAAATTGTTGTGGTGAGGGAGTGAAAGAATGGGAGATTTGGGGAAACAGAGAGATGGATGGAAATAAACATACAGAGACATACAGACAAACAGATAGCTAGACCAACTGACTGATTTAGACAGGGACAGAGAGGGCGACAAATAAACAGCGAGAGAGAAGACTCCTACAGCTATCTAAACATGTAAGAGTTTAGAGCGAAAGAAAATGAGAGTTTGGGTAAAGACAAAGATGTACAGTAGATGGGGAGATGAACAGTTTGATTGTTGGACTCGACTCATACTCCCCCCCACCCCACAAACACACACACACTGCTATACTGAAAGTTATTAGCCAAAAGTGCTGGTGGTCTGATGTCTGGTGAAGTGAAAGGGAGAGAATGAGATCTGGTGGAGACAGACACACACAGACTGATACATGGACAAATACAGAAAAACAGATACACAGAGATAGGCAGACAGACAGATAGGTGGGTGTCTGGTGAGTATCCTAATAAGTCTATTCTACGTGAAAGTAAGAAACAGAATTGAAGGAAATTGAGAGAATGAAATGGCACCTTGCAAGAGGAACTGACAACTAAATGGCATACACAAGACTTAAGTGAAAGTTTATCCAAAAATTAGCAAGGTAATGTTGCAATAGATTTTTCTGGACTTAACACAAGATGAAGCAAAATCGTCAATACTACAAGAAATAAGACAACACAGTGAATAGCGAGTATTGTGAAATTTTACCTGAAGAACTGCCTATAACTAAATGGAGGAACAGAGAAAATAGTGAGGCTATAACAACAACAAAATGCATTACCATTTTACTCCATATAAACAGGAGCGTACGGGCCCAGGGCTAGGCTAATCTGCCCCACTATTTAAGGCAACGGTGACCTGCCTCACTGGCCCCTGAGTGGCATCACAAAAAAAAAAAAAAAAACTACCTCTCAGATGAAACCCATACAGGAGAGACAGAGAGAGAGACAGAGAGAGAGAGAGAACTGGAAGAAAAGAGCGGCCAGAACAAGGAGTGTGACAACAAGACAGGAATAAAATACTGCATAACAAAAGCCTAAACACTGGCTTTTGTTGTCAGGAAAGAGGAAGTGAGAAGCTTTGGTTTATCCCACAAATTTACTGGTGCATGTCATATGAAGTGCAGTATTTAAGAATTCTGCCGGTGTGTGTGTGTGTGTGTGTGTGTGTGTGTGTGTGTGTGTGTGTGTGTAATTCACCGGGTCGGTCAGGATCACTTGATGGTGGTGATCGTCAGCTTTTACCCTCCCGGAAGGGAGCTGAGAGCTCATATAGTCCGATCTAAGGGCAAGGCTGTGACCTTCACACACGCACACACCCGTCCCCTTGCTCAAGGGGGACAGTGACCACCCACTTCGTCAGTGAAACTTTTCACAACCTGAGCGAGGCGCGAACTCCCGTCCACCAGTTGGCAAGCGGGAACGTTACCACTGCACCAGTGTGTGTGTGTGTGTGTGTGTGTGTGTGTGTGTGTGTGTGTGTGTGTGTGTGTGTGAGACTCTTGGCATAGGCTTCACAGCCTGCTCTCAAGGCCCAGTAGTCCTCCTTCATACAATACACCTCTACATGTCACCACTTCGGCGCTTACACCCACTGTCCATATTGAATACATGCTAGGGCTGTCTCATACAGGACTGGTGTATTGGTATTAGCGGGGGTATTTTTACGACATGTCGGCGGGTCTTCTGGTAGATCAGTAAAGTCTGCTTTTATCAATTTAAAATCCTTAAACTGTTCCCTGCCCCAGCGGGGATTTGAACCTGGGTCCGGTTGGACTGCCTCGCTTTCATCCACGCTGTTAAAAATGTAGTGTGAGGTGAAGAAGCTTGTTTAAGGTGGGTCTACCATCGTCATCAGGAACTTGTATATTGAGAGAGTTCGCAAAGTCTGACAGTAAAAACTTCAAACTTTTGCAAAATATCTTTTGTGAGATGATTCTGGCTTCCTCCCCATAATTTTATTATTTTTTTATTCATTCAACATTCGGACCTTTTTTTTTTTTTTTTTTAATGTTATTCTTGCCTTACTTCGTATTTTTTCTTTTTTAACCAATTCAACACGAGGACGTCTTTTTTCATCTTAGCCGTTCTTTCCTTTTAACTCCATCGACAAGAAAGCTTTTAAAAAAATCTAATTCTTGCTCTCTTCAAAGGATTCTATTCAGTATGAGATTAACGTTTCCAATGATGAAGGGATTTATATTACAGCTCGTATTAATCCCATCAACTATCCTTTCATAAATCCTTTCATAAACTTATAAAATCGTCCGGAAATACGACCTCGTCAAGAAGGGGTAAAGCTTTTTGATGTAAATGACAAAACTTTTGAATTTCAAATGGCGGTGATAATATGGAACTTTTTTTTTATGGATGTAAACATGAGATTCTGGATGATATATTGGATTACTAAGGGTTTATAGTCTCTCTCTCTCTCTCTCTCTCTCTCTCTGTATCTAACTATCTATCTCAGGCAGAAACCACAAAGGAAAAAATAATGATGGAGAGTAAAACTTGGCTTTGGGGATTTACGACTGAGAGAGAGAGAGAGAGAGAGAGAGAGAGAGAGAGAGAGAGAGAGAGAGAGAGAGAGAGAGAACAAAGGTAAAAATAATAATGAAGAGTAAAACTTGGCTCAGGGGATTTACGACTTTAGTACCCAACTGAGAGAGAGAGAGAGAGAGAGAGAGAGAGAGAGAGAGAGAATATACCGTGCAACCATTCCCACATCAACATCTGTGAAGCGTAAGGTCCCAAGGCTAGGCTACAGTACTCCAACACACACAGGCCTAAAGGCTGTACATGATCCATACTATCTCAGTCCATTTTTCCCGTTTAATGTCTTTCATGCCTCTGCGTACAGACGGGACAGTCGGTTCCCTGATGCCACGCAGTCCTGGTACGTGCCACACATGTTCACCTCCCATGAACCAAGCAGGGCAGCGGGAAGCAATATCTAATTAAAAACAAAGAAACACTAATAAAGCACAACACCCCTGCCCTGCATTTACACTAAACCGTAACTCTGGCCTTATTTTGTGGCCTATACATCTTCAACCAATTGTCTTCAAATTCGAATGACTCCATTCTTCCCTATACACCTACCGTTACACCAAACGTTATAAAAAATATTGTTAAAGTTGACACTGAACAATGACCAACCGCTTTTAAAATAATTACTTCATCCGTGGCTAACCTTCAACACCTCCACCCAGTGTGATGAAAATCGAATCATAACTAACTGGAATCACAAGGCCGAACCTCTGACCTGACCTTGTGTTAACTATTTCCAGACGAGTGTATTTAACACAGCAACAGCCTCTTGCAGAATAGGTTAATGAAGGCTGTATCTTAACTTCTCCAGTTCGCAAAGTTTCTCCTTGGATGAACAGATAACATCTGAAACTAGCAAGACAGACAGACAGACAAATAGATACAGAAGTAGACTGATGAAGACACATACATACATACCGACAGACAGACATAGATAAATACAGACACACCGACAGAGGTAAATGAGACAGACAAAGACACAGACACAGATAGGTTGGCAAACAATTAGATAAATAGATATATAGAAAGACAGTCATACAGAAAGACAAATACTGAAAACTGATCTATGGACTGACACGGTGACTGACTCACTAACATAAAAGCTAAACAAAGATATATACAAACGACAGAGATGAGGGTAGGGGGGAATGATTGCTGACAAATGGAAGGTTTAGAGGGAATAAATGAAAATGACACTACTGATTCTATTTGATGGGGTGCTGAGAGAGAGAGAGAGAGAGAGAGAGAGAGAGAGAGAGAGAGAGAGAGAGAGAGAGACAGACAGACAGACAGAGAGAGAGAAATCCAATGTAAACACTCAGTAGACGTGACTTAAGTAGAACTGCGTTTCCCCGACAGATAAACTTGTCATGGAGAATAGGATGGAGGAGGGGGAAGGGGAAGGGAGGGGTGAGGCAACGGGTGAAGTGGAAGAGGGACGGGTAGGGTAAGCGAGAAGGGGAAGGATGAAAGATAACGGGGAAAACAATAAGGTGGACAGGGTGAATAGAAGAGGAAAGGGGAAGGGTGAAGAGAAGCAGACAGGAAGAACAGGGGAGGGGGAGGGGGAGAAGTACGAGGAGGATGAATGAGTAGGATGGGTTAGTGAAGGGGACGGGGATGAGGGAGAGAGAGGAAGATGGGGAGAAGGGGTTATCAGTGTGGGGGACTGTGAATTGGTTCATTAATACCTGTCAAACTCTCTGTACTATTCCTTCCCACCTTCCTTCCTTCCTTCTACTCATTCATCACTTTATTCTACTTTTAATTTGTCTATCCTGTACTGCCCCACAAAGAGCGTAGGGACCTAAGGCTAGGCTACTCAGTCCAGACATTTATGATGTGTGACCAATTTGTTATCCTTGAGTGACATCATGTGCGCAGTAAAACCCAACTATTCCGTGGATATATACCATATACGCCACATCCGTCTTTAGTGTCCTAACCCACTAAGCAATCAGGCGTCCAATGCTTAGATATATGGTCAGCAATAACCAGAAACCAACTGTCCTGTCACTCACTACAATCATCTAAAGCCAATACTACATCGAGTGGGTGGATGGTAGGCGCCCTAACCTATCATCTTCCGTAGGTTCCTCTCGAACTCCCTCCACCCTCAAATCTTTCCCCCCTCCCTCATCCTTCATTCATATATTCTATACCCTTCCATTACTGGTCCACCTACTCCCCCTCCCTCCCCTTTTCTCTCTCCCAAGGGTCCCATTTTCTCACCAAACCTTCTCATCCATCCATTCTCCTTCTCTTCATTCCTCTTTCTCACTTCCAAGAACTCAAAGTCAGGTCCATTATTCTCTCTCTCTCTCTCTCTCTCTCTCTCTCTCTCTCTCTCTCTCTCATGCTGACATCCACAGGTAACGCTTATCACCTACATAGTAAAATTTATTGTTCCATAAATAATACACAAAAAAATGTACACAAAAAATATGTGATTCTATTATGAACTCGGGGAAAATTTCTCTCTCTCTCTCTCTCTCTCTCTCTCTCTCTCTCTCTCTCTCTCTAATACTTTTGTTGGTCAGTTTGTACTCCCAGAGAGTCCATTAACCCCTTAAATCCAATGACGTATTTTTCATCATAATCAAGCCATTACATACGTGTTTAGTCAACCCTAAGAGGCACCTGTAGTAGTGAACGAGTTAACTGACGCTGCACCTAACTCCTGTTCGAAATGTCTCCCGAAACTGAATGAAAAGTCTGGAGATCACAATAATAAATAACTAATAATTAATAATAATAATAATAATAATAATAATTAATAATAATAACAATAATATTATTATTATTATTATTAACAATAAGTAATAAATAACAATAATAATAATAATAATAATAATGTATAGCAGCCAGTGCTGCGGCCAATAAAACCTGTCACCTGTGCCATTACAATGTCAGCAGGTATCCAGGTCAGGTCATGTGGCTGAGAACGTGTGGCAAACTTCACACCATTGCAACATATTAAACACCCACCCAACTAAAGCACTGATAAACCTTATACATGAACCCCCTTCAGCACGTGGACAGCCCTTTTATATCATATTTTAATTAACACAAAATGATCATACAGCTTAGCACAGACCCTTCAAGCTAAAGAGATGAAAAATAAAAATCAGTACTTACCCACCTTGTAGTCACCTGGGCGTCTGAGCCGTTTTCTTCCTTTACCAT
Source organism: Coenobita brevimanus (assembly GCF_032717465.1). Taxonomy (NCBI): domain Eukaryota; kingdom Metazoa; phylum Arthropoda; class Malacostraca; order Decapoda; family Coenobitidae; genus Coenobita; species Coenobita brevimanus. The sequence goes on from NW_027643870.1 coordinate 22,204, forward strand.
ATAACTTGTTAGGGTGACAGGCTTAACCGGTTCTTCTGAGGATCACCAAAAGAAGCGTGCATCTGAAAAGAAAATAATTACAACGACAGGAACATGGATAGAGAAAGGGACAGACAGTGAAAGAAACTGGCATAACAAACAAGAACATATACAAAGAGAGTGGGGCAGATAGAGATAGAGACAGGGAGAAACCATAACACTGACAAGGACGGGGACAGGAATATAAGCAGACAGGAGAGGACCAGAGTGAACAGGCACATGTATGGACAAGAATATACACAGGAACAGACAAGGACAGGGACAGGGACAGGAACAGACAAACACAGACAGAGAAAGACACAGACAGGGACCGGAATATTTAAAGGAACAAGTAAAGACAGGGACTGACAGGAAGAAGGAAAAAGGGTCAGGGACAAAAACAAGGAAAGACAAAAATAAGTACCGAATCATCAACAGCCAGGGACGGGAACTGGGAGGGACAAGGACAGGGACAAACAGAAACAAGGACAGACGAATACTGAGAAGACAGCGCCAGGAACAGACAGGTACAGCAGCAGGGCCAGGTACCCCTTCTCTCACCTGGCCTCTTTTTATCGGTAAATAAAAAGGTGGGATAAAGTCCAAAATAATCGTGACCGTCTTACAAAGTGGTTTTACAGGAACCCTTTGTCTGTGTGTGTGTGTGTGTGTGTGTGTGTGTGTGTGTGTGTGTGTGTGTGTGTGTGTGTGTGTGTGTGTTTTACACTTAACAAGGCAAATAGTCCACTGAACCAGAATAGGGTGAAATGTGCTCGTCTGACGCCAGCTGTATCTGGCCTAACCTTTTTTCCTCTGCATTAATGACATACACGTATTGCCAGATTTGTATAACCTGTTCTGCAGTCTTAAATTCTGAATTAGATAAGCTTTCATGCACATTATTCTGCCTCATTTTCGTTTTCATGCTTTCTTTTTTTTTAAGTTAATGCAAATACACAATGTTTATGTTTGTACATAACCTGTGATGCGCTCTTCACAAATTCCACAGTCGGTTTGTTTTCGTAATTGTTATATCGGGTTTTTTTTTTTTTTTTTTTACCTGCTCAACCTCCTCACGCTATTTTTTCCACAGTAATAATGGAATGCACAAGAAGCGTATCCTGCTGCACCAACTAAATGAAGGCACGGCTTTTTTTTTTTTTTTTTTTTTTTTATCGGTGTTCCGGCCCAGTAACTGGAAACATCCGGGTGTAAAAATCCATAATAAGATGCACTGGGGAGGAAATGATGAAAGTATAAAAAGATTTTTTCTCTCTTTACTGGGTGCCATAAACGGACGTCTTTCAGTGGTGGCACCAATATTTTGAAGATAAGAGGAAGAAGAAGAAAGAAAAAGATGAAGAAAGATGAAGAAGAAAAAGAAGGAGAGGGAGGGGGAGGAGGAGGAGGAGGTGGAGGTGGAGGAGGAGAAGGAGGAGGAGGAGGAGGAGGAGGAGCAGGAGCAGGAGGAGCAGGAGCAGGAGCAGGAGGAGCAGGAACAGCAACAAAAACATTGAAGTAAATAAAGCACTACGTGCCAAACAACGCGAGGTGAATACTGATGACGATAAGATATTACCGGAACTGAATTCCTGTCACGCTTTGAGGACAAGTGTCTAGTTAGGACACACACACACACACACACACACACACACACACACACACACAATGATGTGCAGGTCACGCCCAAGGTGAAGCGAGGCCATAACCCCGCAAAGAGTAAGTCAGAAGACGCCAGGCCAGGTTAGGTGAGGTCAAGAAGGTAATGAATGGGACAGATATGGGGAACGAGGGGAGGGGAAGACGGAAAATGAGGGAAGGGAAGAAAAGGAGAGGAGAATGAGCAAGGTAAAGGAGGAAGAAAAACCGGAAGGAAATAAGGAGAGAGAAGATACAGAGAGGAGATGTCAGGTCAGGTCAGAGAGGTCATGAAGGAGACTTTCAGGATGTGTAACTCAGAGTGAGGGTTGGGTATGGAGGAACAAGGGAGGGGAAAGGGGATAGCACGGAAGGGGAGAGAGGAGAGAAGGGAAGGGGAGAGGAAGAGAGGAGGGAGAAGGGAAAAACGAGCGAAGATTAGGGAAAAAAAAAAAAAAGAGACAAAGGGTGAACGAAGCGAGCAGAAGGGAAAGAGAAGGAAACGGAGGGGAAGGGGGAGAGGAAGACGACAGAAAACGAGGGAAGGGAGGAAGAAGAGAGAGGGTGAGAGACAAGAGGAGAGAAAGGAAGAAAGTGGAACGTGAAGAAAGAAATGTGTGTGTGTGTGTGTGTGTGTGTGTGTGTGTGTGTGTGTGTGTGTGTGTGAGAGAGAGAGAGAGAGAGAGAGAGAGAGAGAGAGAGAGAGAGAGAGAGAGAGAGAGAGAGAGAGAGAGAGAGAGAGAGAGAGAGAGAGAGAGAGAGACCTCTCTCTCTCTCTCTCTCTCTCTCTCAGACCAGTAAAATGTTATGAAGATAAAATACTAAAGTCTGATCTGAATTGTATGTAGGCCGTGAAAAGGCAGGCTTGAGCGAGAGGAATGAATGATGGCGTGGGAGGCAGCGATAGAGGAAAGGAGATTGAATGGAGGAGCAGGATGAAGATAAATGTAAGAATGGAAAAACTGACAATACTGCTGAAAAAAAGAAAAATGGTGCGAGGAAATGGCTGAAAGAAAGAGTAGGAAGGAGGATAAACAAGAAGAGAATGATAATGATAATGGGAAAGATGATGTGAATAGGAAAAGGAGAAAAAATATGTAGAAGAGAGAGATGGTCAAGAGGCAAAATGGATAGAGACAGAGGTTATCAGGAGGAGCAGGAAGTAAACAAAGTAAAGATCAATAACACAACTTTCAAAACTAAAAACAAAAAACATAAATGACATGGAGGAAATATCGATGAAAGAGGAAGCGACAGAGGAAGGAAGGAGGGAGCTTGAAAAATGGTGGGGAGGAGATTGAAAGGGAGGAGCAGGAAGACAGGATAACTGTGAGCAAGAAAGGAAAAAATAACAAAAGAAAAACTGGTACGAAGTGAAGTGGGAGAAAAATGAATACTAAGGAAAATTATAACCAGAAGGAAGGAAGCAAGAAGGAAGGAAGGTGTATGAAAAGCGGTATGGGGATGCAAAATAGCAAGAGGAAGAAAAAACTGAAACAAATATAAGACAAAAAACTCCTGGATATGAGGAAAATAAACAGATAAATCGAGGGAGATAACTGGACGTACACGGCTTGCAAAGAGATAAAACAATAAAGGAAAGAAGGAAAGAGGGATGGAGGGAGAAAGGAGGGTGGCTAAAAATGAGAGAGGAGGAGCTGAAAGGAGGAAGGTACGAGTACAAATATGAGAGAGAGAGAGAGAGAGAGAGAGAGAGAGCGCTTGGAGGAAGGGGAAAGTAATGGGGGAAACAAAATTAATGATGAAGTCATCCTTCTTTCATTTCTGACAGGTATTTCTCTCTCTCTCTCTCTCTCTCTCTCTCTCTCTCTCTCATTGCCAGCTCCCTTTTTCACTGCCCTGTCCCTCCACACCAGCTGACTCTACTCCATGTTCCTAAGTCTGCACCTCGCTTTGTCTCTGCCCTAAACTTGTGGTTATTTGTCTGGCTACTTTGATGATTACTAATGCTTACACACCCCGCTGTACGTATTCCACACACACACACACACACACACACACACACACACACAGATAGAGGGAGGGGGGTGGTAAGGCTATATAGCTACACCCCTCACTTCACAAACTGTATTCGCCCCATTGGTTAGATAAGTTTGTGGGTCTGGTGATGGTGGAGGAGGGAGGGAAGGATGAAGTGATGGAGGAAAGAAGACCGAGAAGGAGGGGAGGGGGAAAGGAGAAGATGAGAGAGGGGGAAGCATAGAGGAGGAAGAAGGCAGAAAACAAACGGATGACTGGAAAAAAAAAAAAAAAAAGGAAAAGAGCAAAAGGGGAAGAGGCAAAAGTAGTAGGAATGAGGGAAAAATGCAAACGGGAGATGCTGGAATGGAAAGGTAGAAGATTAGAGAGGAGGTAAAACAGATATAAAGAGAGAGACTGTGTGTGTGTGTGTGTGTGTGTGTGTGTGTGTGTGTGTGTGTGTGTGTGTGTGTGTGTGTGTGTGTGTGTGTGTGTGTGTGTGTGTGTGTGTGTGTGTGTGTGTGTGTGTGTGAGCATAAATCATGTGTCTGTATATCCAAATTTGCAAAGGGGTTGCCAAAATGACAACAGATAACATACTGGTTTATGCAGTTCACTCAGCCACACCAACCACCGCCCTACCCTGGATTTGGTAACTATACTCTTTTTACTCTAACTTGACACATTTTCGTCCTTTTGCTGCTTTTTTCACATAGCTCATTGGCAGAAAGACCAAGACTACAGATCTACATGCTTTCTTGACTAGCATCATCTTCTAGCGTTAAATCTTCTGTTACAACTCACCATCAAAGGTTGAGAGAAATTTTAGGCCAGGTTAAAGTAAAAGCAGTATAGTTGTGGCCGCGTCCCTCTGCCATCAGTCATTTCCTTTCATCCTCCTAGCCCTCATATCCCTGCTGTTTGCTCTTCTCTGCATTCTCTCTCTCTCTCTCTCTCTCTCTCTCTCTCTCTCTCTCTGCTGCATTATATTATATTTCAAATACATTTTCGGGAACATCAAGGTGTCATCATCAGCTACGAGACAATCTTCGAACATCACAGGAACGCTAAAAGAATTTGCCCTTTTCCTGGTTTAAACACTGTTATTATGTATCCAAGTCTTTAACCGCTACTGAATAAATCACCACAGTCAGATTGTTAAGTACGACGACATTTTTTTTTTATTATTAATGTTGCCAGTGCCAGAAGACTGAACTCTGAAGCAGTCTCTCGTACTGAAGGGTCAAACAGTCTCTCTTTGTACCTCTCTATCCCCTTGACAAATCCAACACAATTTAACTCACTTCGTCTCAACAATTTCACTGAACCCTGGACTAAGAAAATGTTATCTCTTCTCTAGCCTTTTCCTTTTCTTTTCTTTTCTCAATACCTGTTCCTTCCTTTCTTATCTATTTCTTTCCCTGTTTTCGTATCCAATACTTTCTATTCCTTTCATCTTCTCTTTTTCCTCTCCCCTCTCCTTCTTTCTTTTCGATTTTGTTCATTCTCTTTGCATTCCTTTACTCCCCTCTTTCTCGTTTTTTTCTTTATACGTTCTTTCCCTAGTTACCTTAGAGAAGTAAAGAAGTAAAGCCTTTAAGCTAACGTGTCAACATATCACGAAGGACTGGCACTGATCATTATTGCTTAACTCAGGAAATGTAATTCCAGCATTCTGTTTGTTCTTTCATCCTTTGCTGTCCCATTAGGAGTTTAGGGGTCCGGGGCTAGGTTACTCAATCCAACAATTTAGGTTACAGTTACCAGTCACCCATCCCTGAGCAGTAAACGTGAGCAATAGACTCGTTTTTGTCTTCCTTATATTCCTTTGTACTCCATCCTTCACCCCCCTCATCTCCTCCTTCCCTATACTCTCCCTCCCTCATCTCACCCAACAAATCCTCTCCACATCTCTCTCTTATTCCTTCCCTCCCATTTTAACTCCTCCCTCATCCTGTTCCTTCCTTCACAATCTTCCTTTTCCTTTACAAAAAATTAAATATTAAATCATTCCTCCTTACTCCTCTCTTATCTAACTGTACCCAACTCTCTCTCTCTCTCTCTCTCTCTCTCTCTCTCTCTCTCTCTCTCTCTAAGGTAAGAAAGGGGCAGTGACCGCCATACAAGCAGCTGTGGTGTTGGGGTGTGTAGTAGCATTAGATACACACAATTTTGCGTGTGACCACACCAATACACCAGGTATTGGGAAGGGAGTCAGTGTTCTTACGTGAACCCTCAACTTCACTGAGCAGTTCAGGGCATTTATGGTAACTGACACTGGATATTTCCTAACACTTCCTCCTTAGCGACGTATTCTACTCATTATACCTCAACATCCTCTTTTACATCATCGAGGCAAACTACGTCAATATTAAAACGATATAATTAACAGACAAAAAACAAAGTACAACAAGCCAAATAAATCGCCAAGGAACAGGTGTTACGAAAGTCATCTATGCCACCCAGAATACGGCCATTTATCACACAGACCAATGAACTATATAATTAAAGAGGAAGGTAAGCACAATAATTTGTCAGACCTTTATCAATGGCCTGTAATGTTGACATTTTATCAGCCCCATCCCATACACACACAGCAGCTGACTATGATGTACACAGCACAGGGCCATTGTGTGCACCCTGTTCCCCATAGTACTCTCTCTCTCTCAGCAGGGCTGTATGTATGCATGCTTTTATCCATGTACTGCACGTGGGTATGTATGCCCATATGCATTTATACACTGTGTTTATGCATGTATGAGTGTATGCATGTGCGGTATGTACTGTATATATGCAGAAACAGTGTGTGTGTGGGGGGGGGAGGGGCACATGACGTCAACCACAACCCCTGTTGCCTGCCACACCACCAGGAAATAAGCTGCAAACATATGACCAACAGCCACACGTCCACCATAACGCAGGGCCGGTCAGACTAGCAGGGTCAGTCTGTTTCACCCCTGTCCCTTCTCTCCATTCTTGGCTCACCATTATCTCCCTACCCCTTCACTGCGGGGGAAGGGGGTGGTTCTGTGAAGGGAGGGGTGTTCTGTGGCATCATATCTGGCTTCCAACTAGAAGACCTCCAGTTTAATTCTCGGGACGGTCAGAATGTTGGGCAAAGTATGTTACCCTTTGTTCCTGTTCACCCAGTGGTACAATAATTGGCGACCTGCATGTTAAGAAAAAGACTTCATCACACTGACCAACAGTGAATCATCCATGATAACCCAGAGCCGGTCACACTGTTGGGCAAAGTTTGTTCTCTCTTCTTTAGCCACAGAGAAAAACAAACGTATAAAGCACACACACAGGGTCCGGTCCTGCAGTGGACCTAATATGGACTGTTACACAATTAAATTAATAATTTCTGAGTGCATAATTATTCGCTGAGATGTGTCAGCAATGATATAAACGATTAAAGAACGATAATCCTAATCTGAGGGAGATTCCTAATTCCTTCACTAATTTTAGCTGATGGTCAGGTGTGGTCAGATTACAGGGTTGATATGAAGAGTAACCAAAGACTCAGTGCTTCCTCATAACAAACTCTTACTTTCATGCAAGAACGACTTGGTAATCAACTGGGTTAAAATGAAAACAAACCACTATAGTAACCAAGGAGACTCACGCCTACCCCATAACTAAGACCCACTGAATATCACGCATCAACGATTTGGCATTCAAACTGCGAGTGATTCAGTTCCCTCAGGTGAAAACAAGCAGACTAATTCACGCATACCCTTCACACCCTAACCACACACAGGCCACCAACTGCAATCATATCATTATAACCTGCCTATCAAATCAATTATACCCTATCAACCCACCCAGGTCACCCCTGCCATCGTTATCTCTGACCTCATTACCCTAACACCACCACCACCAATCCCATACTTGAGGTAGGAGGACATAAAGGTGATGTTAATAACTATTCGCCAACATTTATCACCCTTATGGAGATGCTGGATATGGTTGTGTGTGTGTGTGTGTGTGTGTGAGAGAGAGAGAGAGAGAGAGAGAGAGAGAGAGAGAGAGAGAGAGAGAGAGAGAGAGAGAGAGAGAGAGAGAGAGAGACCGGTATCGGAATGGTATAGAATATATGAATGAAGGAATGAGAAAGGGAGGGGGATGGGAGGAAACAGGAGGGAGAAGGAGGAAGAGGAAAGGAGTGAAGGCAGTAGGTGGGAATGCCTGCCATCCACTCACTCGATGTAGTGCTTGTTTTAGATGACTGCAGTGACTGACATACTTTCCTGTAACTCAGGAAACACTTACTATACTGCGTGATGACTATATAGCTAACCATTGGACTCCTGGTGGTGTAGTGGATTAAGACGCTTCAGTCAGATATGGCCCGTATGGGTATAAAGTCAAGGGGTAGTAGGGGTGTATTGCTCACATAATGCCACTCAGGGATGACTGACTGGTTACTCTGGTCTTAAACATCAAGACTGATTACCCTGAGCCCAGGCTTCTACGCTTCTGCTGGAATAGTACAAACCAAAACTGTAATAAACAAAGCAAGAAAGGATGAATGAGTGGAAGAGAAGAATGCATGCATGAATGAAAGAAGGAAGGAAGGAGGGCAGGTGAGAGACTAATAGAGAGAGCTGGACAGGTATTAATGACACATTCCATGGACCCCACACTGACACACCCTTAACCCCCTTCTACCCAATCGCCCTTTTAGGACTAAATTAGAATACGAGTATGAAGCTAATCACGATGAAATCCTAAGGCATTAAGGTAGAACCAGAGCAGTGGCTTTATCTGTCACCGAGCTAATAGATGATATATGCTGCAAAAGAACAACTTGGGCCAAGTAAAGGTGAACGAACTATGGTAGTAGCGGTGATGGTGGAAGCGGTAGTGTGTGCGGAGATTGTAATGGTGGTAGTGGTGAATGTGGTGGTAGTGGTGGAGGTAGCATCTGCGGTGGTGATGGAAAATAACTGTGATGGTGCTATTAGTGGTGGTGTAAGTGGCGGTGCTGGAAGTGGTAGTGTATGTGGCGGTAGCTGCGGTGGTGGTAATGGTGATATTGTGGTGGCTGTTGTGGGAGTGAAAGTGGTGGTGAGCAGTCGTGCGAGTGTGATGTGTCTGAAATGGGGAGCCGCTGGAAGATAGGGAGGTCACGCTTCTAATCGAGGCTTTGGCACGGGATGTCATTAGCGAGGCTGGAGTGAGGTTAGGTTGGGTAAGGTACCAAACGTACTGAAAAGACGTGGAAAACGGAGAAACGGAGATTTGGAAGCAGTGAAAGAGGGAAAGCGTGGATGAAGTGGAGTTGGATTGAACTTGAGGAGGGGCAGAACAAAAGTGAATGAGGTAGTGTGGTACAGAGGTAGAAATGAGTTTCGAGATGGGTGGAAGGGGGTAAAGGTGGATGGAGGTGGATTGGGTTTGAAATGGAGTGAAACAAAAGTGGGTTTGGAGAAGATTGAAAAGAGGAACAAGAGGATGAGGTAGGGTTAGCCTAAGCTTGGAAAGAAGTGGGTTTGCAAGAGGTGAGTTGGGCTGGAGCGGAGTTGGGGTGGAGAAAAGGGATTTTATAGAAGGGTGTAATAATGAACAGTGTGGAATCACCTGTAGCTACCACTATATCGAGTGAGTGGATGTTGCGCGCCCCAACCTACCACACTGCTAAAAATGCAAAATTAACGAAAGAGAATAGATAAATAAAGAGAGAAAACTGGGAAAAAATAGATCTAACTATGGAACGTGGGAAACAGTAAAACAGATGTGAGGCGAGGAAGCAAAGAAAATGTAGGGAATATTTGGTTGAATGACAATTTGGGTGTCAACAACAAAGACAATGGAAGGAAATATTTATGGGGAGCTGAAAAGAACTAAAAACAGAAACAAAATAGTTGGAGAGAGAGAATATTCTCTCAATTTACACAACCCCAATCCAATTACAGAGGCAGCGGTAACCAACATGCATCCATAATAATCAAATTGTTACATACTCGTATCACACTCCATCATTCTTTACTTCACTGTTCGAGGTGACACAGGAGGCACCAAAACACCTATCCCTTAGCGATTTATTTTGTCCACTGCCCCTTAACACATTCCCGTACACTGTTTATATCGCTTCAATATCGACAATGTTTGCATCAGTAACATACAAGAGGATATTAAGGTGTAATGTGAGGAAGAAATCGCTAAGGATGAGGGGTTACGAAATGCCCCAAATCACTTACATTATGACCGTTTATTCCTAAGTTCATAAAGTCAGTCCTAAGAGGAACAACATCGTCTGGGGGTGCTAGGAATGAAAATTATATGATGTATGCGTAATGATGGGGCTGACTGCATTTACGTTGTGGTGGTAATGGTGGTGGTGGTGGTGGCCAGCAAGAAATTAAACCAGCAAGGAGGATTAACCCAGCATTAGGGGACCAGCCCAGCATGGAGGACTCACCCAGTAAGGAGGATTAAAACAGCAAGGAAGATTAAACCAGCAAGGGGGATTAAACCTGAAAGGAGGATAAAACGTGCAAGGGGATTCAACCAGCAAAGGGGACTAAACCAGCAAGGGGGATTACATAATCAACGAGGATCAAACGACAAGGAGGATTAAAACGGCATGGGGGATTAAACCAGCAAGGAGGATTAAACCAGCAAGGAGGATTAAACCAGCAAGGGGGATTAAACC
>NW_027643870.1:37500-45629 GCF_032717465.1 Coenobita brevimanus
TAGTGGTGTTAGTGGTGGGGTCGGCGGTGTTGTAAAAGGCATGTGGTATAATAGGCCAATGTACAGTACTGGCCGCCTGGTGGTATAGTGGTGTTAGTGGTGGCGTTGGCTGGGTTGTAAAAGGCATGTGGTATAATAGACCAATGTACAGTACTGGCCGCCTGGTGGTATAGTGGTTATAACGACCCAGTGCCAGGCACCACCTTCCATAGGGTCCAGCCGTAACACGTGACTGCAGGTTATATCTGGTAATGCCATCAAAGGCTGGTCATCCACCCTTACATGTACTGCAATACGCTGGCCTAGCCTCGCCACCCTACACCTCCATGGGGGTACATGGCACTAAGTTTTTTTTGTTGTTACCATTACCGTTTACGATTTCTGTTGTATCAATCAATCAATTAAATCAATCAAACGTCCACGCTATCTATCTACCTAACCATCCGTCTACCTCCTTACATATCAATTCACCCATCCATCGATATTTCTAACTATGTATCTTTATCTGTCTAATTATCTATCTAACTACCTATCTATCTATCTATCTGTTTTCAAAGTTAAGCCAACAGTAGGGTATAGGTCAGGTGGGCAGCTTTTAATAGTCTGAAATATTTAGTAGTGGATAGAGAATCCACCAGGAACCATATTCCCGTAGGCCTAGTAGACTCCTAGCACTCTCTCTCTCTCTCTCTCTCTCAATATACATACATACTTGTGTGTGTGTGTGTGTGTGTGTGTGTGTGTGTGTGTGTGTAAAACTGCTAATGCCATAAGGCAGTGCTACCAAGTCACTCTATCCCCACTCACAATACATCAGTTTGGTGACGTCTTCACTCAAGTTTACTGACAAAATTCGTTCAAATCTCTGAACAATTTCTGAACAATATCTGGGAGAATTGGCCTCTCACAGATGCTGGTATGTTCACACTGATATTATATTCACTCAGGGATGAGCCTCTGCCAACCCGCTTGGTTATAAATGGTAATTTAACATCTTACTAGGTTGTGACAGTTGCCAGATCTAATAAGACTCATAGTCGGTTTGTTTTCACCTTGATGGAACCGGCCCACTCCCACAACTGGCTTACTAAGTGGTGGCTACATGAAATTAAATTTGCATTAGTCACAGAGGCAGGAATGAATCTCCTTGGTTACTGGTCAGATCACACCTGCAATCAAATTACACCTGGTGACTGCGTGCAGACCTAAAATGACGTTAGGATCTTTGGTTTGGCTAAACCCGTTAGAATGAAGCCAGATGCTAACTCCTCCACCCCGCTTCAGTATTGACTGGTTAATTTACCAAGACCTCAGTAAGTTTGGCCACAATTCTGAAACAAAGTAAAATAACTGCTTGACGGCAACTGTCCTACCGGCAACAAGTAAAATAACTGCTGACGGCAACTGTCCTACCAGCAACAAGTAAAATAACTGCTGACGGCAACTGTCCTACCGGCAACAAGTAAAATAACTGCTGACGGCAACTGTCCTACAAGCAACAAGTAAAACAACCTCGCTGACGGCAACTGTCCTACCAGCAACAAGTAAAACAACTGCTGACGGCAACTGTCCTACCAGCAACAAGTAAAATAGCTGCTGACGGCAACTGTCCTACCAGCAACAAGTCAAATAGCTGCTGACGGCAACTGTCAACCTACCAGCAACAAAGTCAAATAGCTGGGCTGACGGCAACCGGTCCTACCGGCAACAAGTCAAAATAGCTGCTGACGGCAACTGTCCTGTACCGGCAACAAGTCAAATAGCTGCTGACGGCAACTGTCCTACCGGAAACAAGTCAAATAGCTGCTGACGGCAACTGTCCTACCGACAAGTCAAAACAATTGCTAACGGCAACTGGTCCTACCAGCAACAAGCTCAAACAACTGCTGACGGCACCTGTCCTACCGGCACAACAAGTGCCGTCACCTTCTGGCTACACATGTGTCCAGGGACCGTGAGATAACCAGGTGCAGTGAACCCCATCAAGCGACACTCGATGGACACTGATCTACTGGACACACACGCTGGCATCTGTGGTGTAGGTCGCCACCAATTAATGAGGTAATCAGGACAAATGGACATCACTTTTGTGGCCGACTGCACAGCAAGTTCTTTCTATCCATATACTTCATACACAATTTCCACTCAGCACCCGGGAAAGCAAAAGTACTACACCAACTGACTGGAAATATTATGTGAAAATGAACAAAAAATCACGGGAAAATAATGGGGAAGAGTGGACTGACAGGGAAGCCAGGTAAGGGGAAAGATAGAGGTTTGGGGAGGACTAAGACGGTAGAAACAAGGGTTAGGGTTGAGGGCAAGGGAAGAGAAAGAAAAGCAGAAGGGAGGAGAAGGGAAAATAAGTAAGCGAGGGATGGAAGAAGGATGGGAGTATCAGGGGAGAGGGAAAGCATGGAGAGAGGACGAGAAGTGTGTGGGTAGAGATGAGGGGGGGGGGAGAGAGGAGGAGGGGAAGAGAAGCAGAGGGGGAGGCACGAAGCGAGAAGGGGATGGGGGAGGGATGGAGGTAGAGAGAGGGAGAAAAGGGGGTGGAAAGAGAAAACAGGAAAACGAAAAAGGATCAAAGAGGAGAAAAAAGCGAAGAGAGATAGGAAAAGGGAGAGAGGTGGAACGTGGGAAGAGTAGAAGCAAGAGACTGTGACGGAAGAGAAGATTAAAGAGGCGGGAAAAAAAAAAAAAAAAGTGGTATGATACTACGAATGAAGAAAAGGAAGAAGAGAGGGAGATTCGACGAGAAGGAGAGAGGAGGAAGAAATGGAAGACTAAGAGCAAGGAAGGGATGGGCAAAGAGAAAGAGGCTGTTCTGGTACGACTGTCGTGAGGGGGTTTGGAGGGACAATGGTGACGTGGACTGAGTGGAAAAAGTTGGCAGAAAGGGGAAAGACGACAATAAAGAAATGGCTTGAGCATGAAGGGGAGAAGAGAGGAGAGGGGGAGAAAGTGCGATAGGGAAGTGGTAGAGAGGGGGAAAAAAAGGAAGGGTCATCATGGCAAGAAGGGTGATCGAAGGAAGAGATAGGGAGAAGGAAGGGGAGAAGGGAGTCAAGGGAATGATAGGGGAAAAAGGGAAAGACAAAGAACGGAGGAAAGAAGCGAAGGACGGTACAGAAAGAAAAAGAAGCAAGAAAGACAGAAGGGAGGGAGAGAAAGGTGGGGGGGGAGAAAGGAAGGAGAGGATGACACAAGGGAGGGGGAAGGCAAGGGAGAGAGAGGCATGGGGAGGCAACTTAAGAGGGAGGGAGAGACGGTGAGAGAAAAGTGTGTGTGGAGACAAGAGGATACGGGGAGGGAGAGAGAAAGAGAAGCTTCAAAACTGGGCTAAAGTGACATAGTGACTGTGGGGAGGCGGGTGAGGTATGGGGGAGTGGGAGGGAGTGAAGGGAAGGAGGTAGGGCGAGGAAAAGAAAGATGAGAAGATTGGGGGAGCAATGAGGGGAGAGAGAGAAGAGAGAGAAGAGAAAGAAAGAATGCAAAAGGGAAGGGGGAGAGGAAGGGGCAAATGGAAGAGGAGAGATGGGAAAGGGAGGTAAAGGGGGTGAGGGAGGAAGGGAAAAACAGGGAGGGGAGGGGAGAGACCAGGGAGAAAATTGGAGAGGGGAGAGAAAAGAAAATGGATCGGAGGGAGAGGAAAGTATGAAGGGGAAGGGAAAGGAGGAAAAGAATGAGGGAAAGGGACAGGAGAGAATAGAGGGAGGGAGAGGGGAGTGAGGGTGAAAAAGAGTCTACTATTGAGGGAGAGGGGAAGAGGTTTGTGGCTTCAAATAGAGTGAATGCGGGCATGGTGGTTAGTGTAGTGGCCGTGGGTGTGTGTTTGAGGGGGAGGGAAGGGAGAACGTGGAAGGGAAATGAAGGGAGGAAAACAAATGAGGATGGATAAAAGAAACGAGAAATTATGAACAGTGTGGAAAGAAGAATGTACACATGGGGGAAATGGGAAGCAGAGTGTAATGAGAAACAGGAAAGAGGAGAGATATGTCTTTCTCTACTTCCAAGAACTCAACCTAAGGTCCATTATTTCCTTTCTTTTTTTTTCTCTCTGATGTTACTTCAAGTTGCAGCAAACCTTCCTTCTTTACCTCTCTTCTTCCTCGCCTCCTCCTTCTTCCTCCGATTCTTCTTCGTTATATTTTCCTCTTCCTCCTCCTCTCTTCCCTATTGTTCTTTCTCTCAATCGTTATATCCCTTTCTTCTTCTTTTCTCCTTTTGTCGTTTCCTTTACATCTCGTGTGTAATCTTTTTCTGCACCTCTCTCTCTCTCTCTCTCTCTCTCTCTCTCTCTCTCCCTCTCTCTCTCTCTCAGCCCCTTCTTTCTCCCTCTCTCCATTCTTTCCTTTCCCTCTCGTTCTATTCCTATTGCTTTTCTCTCCATTATTCCTTCCTTTCTTACTCGTCCTCCTTCTCTTTTTCCTCTTCACTTTTTACATTCTTTCTCTCTCTGCATCTCTCAATCCACCTTTTCTCGCTCTCTTTTAATTTTCTCTTCATCAGTTGCTTTCTTTTTCTCTCCCTCTCGCTTCTTCTTATTTAGCTCTCTATCTCTTCTACATCTATCTTTCAACCTCTGTTTCCTCCCCTCTTCCTTCATTCGTCCCTCTCTTTTTTCTCTGCGCTCATCTCCTCCTACTCTTCCTCCATTCTTCTTTTCTGGTCTTTCCTTCATTATCCCTCTCCTCTCTGCTGCAATCCCTCCTCCTCCTGTTTCATGTACTTCTCTTAATTTACTCTCTCTCTTCTCTCTCTCTTCTCTCATATAGGCATCCACAGATAACGCTCATCATCAACATTGAAATTCATTGTCCCATTAATAGAGAAAAAATTCTACACATAAAATATAAAGTGACTCTGAGATGACCTCGAGGAAGATAAATATTGAGAAACAGGATTTTTTTTTTTTTTTTTTTCAAGTGAAATCCTTTGTTGGTCAGTGTTATAGGGGTGGTATTGCCTGAGTGTGTCCCATTAACCCCTTAAATCCACTGACGTATTTTTCACTGTAATCCAGCCATTACCTGACGCGATTATTCAACTCCTAGAAGGCACCTGTAGTAGTGAAAAGCGTTAATTAACGCTGTATCTAACAATTCGTTCAAAATGTCGCCCGGAAACTTGAATACAATAAGTAAAGATTATGATTGCAAATAATAATAATAATAATAATAATAATAATTTAATAATAATAATGTATATCATCCAGTGTTAAGGCAAATAGTACATGTCAACTGTACTATGTCAGTAAATATCCAGGTCATTGTGTGATGTGGCTGAGGACGTGTGGTAAACTTCTCACACCATTATACTCCTGTTAACAAACACCTCCACCGCACTGAACCACTTTACAAACACTATACATTAACACCCCTTCTACCTTGTGCACGTATTTATCTTATATTAACGCCAAAGGATCTATTTATTTTGCCTACAACACACCTGTCAAGCTGAATAGGTAACATAAATAAAAACTTTATACTCACCCACCTTTGCAGTCAGCATGGGCCTCTGAGCTGCTTCCTTCCCTCACCAAATTACTTTGTAGCGTGACAGGCTTAACAGGTTCTTCTGAGGATCACCACAAGAAACGTGCATCTGAAAAAGAAAAGAAAAATAATTATAGTGACAGGAACATGGGACAGAGACAGGGGCAGACAGTGAGAGAAACAGATTTGGAAGAACCTGGCACATTAACAGAGAAATGGACAGGTACAAAGGGAGACACATGGATAAAGCAAAACACAGACAAGGGCGGGGGGACGGGGACGGAAACGTAGAGAGAGGAACAAGGAGAACATGTACATATATCGGGACAAAAATATACATAAACAAAGACCAGGGCAAGAACAAGGACAGGAAAACAGAAAAACACAAACATGGTACAGGAACAAAGACTTGGACGTGAATACTCGTATTCAGAGTAGAATAAAGATAAAGGACGGACAGAAACAAGGAAAAAGAAAAAGGCTGGAGACAGAGAGAGAGAGAGAAAAAAAGGACAATCAACAACAGATAGGGGCAGGGACAGGCATGGACAAAGGACAAGGGACAAACAGAATCAAGGACAGACGTACAGGGGGCAGGGACAGAGGAAGACAGAGCCAGGAACAGACAGGGGACAGCAGCAGGGCCAGGTACCCCTTCTCACTCACCTGGCCTCTTTTTATCGGTAAATAAAAAGGTGGGATAAAGTACAAATCGTGACTCTGTCTTACCAAAGTGGAGTTTTACTGTGTGTGTGTGTGTGTGTGTGTGTGTGTGTGTGTGTGTGTGTGTGTGTGTGTGTGTGTGTATGTGGCAATGTATACAAATAAGCTCAACTGAACCCAAAAACCAAAGACTGATCCCCAAATCTGTCCATCTATGACGCAAAACCACTCAGTATACCATCTATACTTCCACAGAAAGCTTGCTCGTTTGCTCTTCTCTCTCTCTCTCTCTCTCCCGATAGTATATATTTCCTCTGCAGTTTCTGTACCTGGGTAAGCCATTCTCAAGGCCCCCTCTTTTTTGATTCTGATAATTCTTTCTGCCTTTTACATCTCACATTACCTCAGTTTCCTCCATCAGTCCCCTTCTCTCTCTCTATGCCCCCACTCCCCGTGAAAGGGAAAGCTATTCTAATCAGTGCGTGGAGATAAGCTACAACCGGGAGGACCTTCCATCCTGCATTACCTTGTGAACACACAATACACACACAAACACACACACACACACACACACACACACACACACACACACACACACACACGAACACCTTCCAACTAAGGAGTCCACCAGGCATTGAGGGAGAGAGAGAAGAGAGAGAGAGAGAGAGAGAGAGAGAAATGAAAGTCAAGTGAGAGAACAAACAATGGAACAGTAAAATGAGAACAAGAAAATTTGCAAAGTAAATGAGTAAGAGGTCAAGGTGCTGCAAGAGACACACAGGAGGTAAAAACTGAAAGAATAGTAAAGACAAAAGAGGAAAGAAGCGATAAGTGAGAAAAGGGAGAGAAAGAAACTGCCGATAGAAGGTAAAGAAAGGGAGGCTTGATGAAGCGAGAAAGAATGGGAGAGGCGGGAGAGAAAATGGGCAACTGGCACGGAAGACAATGAGAGACAGATACACAGATAAACATGATACATACATAGACATTTACATACAAAGACAGATTAGACTGACAGATACAGACGTAGTAGGAGCTTGGACACACAAAAAATCAAGGAGTCGGTGGGGTCGGAGTGGCGTGTTTTGCGTACCTGACTTCCACAGCCTTGCTCATTACCATATATGATAATTTACTAGCAGTTATACATCACCAGGATAACAAGTGATTGCTGCCCTACTCAACTCGTGTGTACAGATGATGATGATGATGATTTATGCCAACTATTCTCGTCGATCACGGCATTGATTTAGGAATGTAAGTTGTTAAAGCGTCACATGGGATGAGTTATGGAAAGTGCGTAAGTTTCTAAGACTAATATACTGTCTTTATGTACACTTTTTAGAATGATGAAGCTTACCATTGATTTTCTTTTTTTTCCCAGACTATATTATTTAGCACACACGTTATATAAGTTGTGGTGTATCTTGAATCCCTCTAGTCTGAAAAGCTTCTGAGTTAAGTACAATCGTCTGGAAGTAAAAAATATAATGAAAATACATCAAATTTTCAGCTGAATCAACTCTTTCCCTAATAAAGGTGGTAATAATAGTAATCGCTGAATAAAATCGTCTGGTAGCATAGTGTCATTACCCGCTTCACTGCTGCAAGAAATTAACCCTTTCAATCCAATGACATATTAGTCCATGTTTTGATCCCTGCTCCTGCCACACGATTTTGTCTAGCTTGGTAAAACTCTTTAGTGGTGAAGGGGTAATCAAGGCTGGTATCAATTTCCTTCAGTTCCAAAAGTCCATCCAAAACTGGAACACAATCGTCTATTGGTGTCCAGAACCTGGATAAACACGTACCATCGGACTGCAGGATTAATAACACGACCAGTGCTTTGTTGAATACGAGCAAGGAGGGGAAGCAGGAGGGTGATGGGGAAGGGCAGAAGGGTTGGGGAGTGAGGGGGTGGTGCGGTAACACGTGTATTGAGGTAAGGATTCATTTGGGATTAAGGCC
>NW_027643871.1:0-36049 GCF_032717465.1 Coenobita brevimanus
AATGATCGGGTGATAGTGGTGACAGTGTGTAGTGGTGATGATGGTGGTAGATATGGTTGTAATAGAGTGTAGTGTTCATGGTAATAGTTTCGTGATGATGATGTAATAGTGGTGGTAATGATGGTAGAGACTGTGTAGTGGTGATATTGGTAATAATGATGATGGTGACTATAATAGTAGTGGTGGTGATGTTAGTGACGGTGACTGTGTGTCGTGGTGGTGGTAGTGGTGATAGTGGTAGTGATGAAGATGGTGACGGTGTAACAGTGGTGGTGGTGGTGGTAGTCATGATGGTAGCGTGTAGTGGTGGTGGTATTGTTAATAGTGTTTCGTGGTAGAGGTAGTAGTGGTGGTGGTGGTGGTGGTGGTAATAGTGGCAGGGGTAGTAGTGGTAGTGTTGATGGTGGTGATAGTGTGTAATGATGATAATGATAATAATAAGTGTGCAGATTCTGATGGTTGTGATGATGACAGTGATGATGATGGCGGTGTAACAGTAGTGGTGATGATGGTGCCGGTGTGTAATTATGATGGCGCCGATACTAATGATAGTGATAGTGTGCACTGGTGGTGGTAATGGTGCTGATGATGGTGACAGTATGTACTAGTGGTGGTGGTGGTGGTGGTGGTGATGGTGATGGTGATGGTAGTGATGATAGTGGTAGTGGTAGTGTGTAGTGGTGGTAGTGACAATAGTGGTAGTGGTGATGGTGATGGTGGTGGTAGTGGTGATGGTGGAAGTCATGTTTGTGCTTTTCCCCAGTCCGTCTGGCTCAAAATACCGACCCGTCAACCACAGGTAGGCGCAAATGCTTCTGTGGGGCAAGCCTACAGACACAGTACAGTGTACTGTATATACCGTGTAGGGATCCGGCGCCCCATTGTAATAGAAAGAGCCTTGCCAGGGTCGGACCAAAAGTGATAATGATGATAATGATGAGTGGTGGGGCATGTGTAAAGAAGTACATGTTGTCAAGCTGGCTGGTACAGGTATGCCGGTAAGGTGATGATGATGATGATGATGATGAGCGATGATGATGATGATGATGATGATGAGCGGAGGGGCATGTGTAAAGAGGTATATGTTGTCAAGCTGGCTGGTACAGGTATTCCGGTAAGGTGATGATGATGATGGTGATGATGATGATGATGATGAGTGGTGGGGCATGTGTAAAGAAGTACATGTTGTCAAGCTGGCTTAATGGTACAGGTATGCCGGTAAAGGTGATGATGATGATGATGATGATGATGAGTATTGATGAGTGGTGGGGCATGTGTACAGAAGTACATGTTGTCAAGCTGGCTGGTACAGGTATGCCTGCAAGGTGCAAGTCAAAGGTGGGCATAGAAAATGGATGGTGTGGTGTGGAGTGGGCATAGAGTGTGGTAGGTGGTTGGGCAAAGTACGGGTGAAGTAGCCTACACCCTGTGAAGTTAGGTTTGGTATGAGGGGCAGTGCTGGCGGTGAGAAGATCCAAAGTCACAGAAGTTCGATATGGGAGGGTAGAAAAGGGTGGGAAGGGGTGGGAGAGGAGTAGGTGGGAATGGTGGTGGTTGGTGAGGGCAGGGTGGGGTAATACTCGTACATCCATGAATACTGGGCGTTGTAGGTTGGTCAGTATGGGATTGTGGCCATGGCTTAATTTATACATTTCTCTTAGGGGGAAAAAAGAACGACAAGCAAGTAATCATTCAGTGCTTTCGCACGTACATAAGGTCCACACGTACATAAGGACCCACGTACATAAGGTCTCACGTACTTACACGGCCTCATGTACTCCACGGTCCTTCATGTACTTACGGTCTCACGTACACTGGGGTCTTAAAGTACATAAGGGGTCCACGACTCACATAAAACCATTCAGCTTGGATCTTCCATCAAGGAAAAGAAATATAGAGGGAAATATACTCAGCCATTTATAGCAAAGACAAACGTGACCTAAAACGGGATCAGCCACATGCAAAAATCGACGCTTCTTCTTAAAAGCCCAAAAGAAGACCTAATCTGTGGTGTGGGCTTTGTGTGAGATGGGGTGGGAGGGAGGGTGGGTGAAGGGATGTGGGCGTGTGTGGGGGGGTGAGGAGGGGGTGGATGGAGTTGGTATGTGGGTTGAGTGAGGGGTGGATGGGTGGGTGTGTGGGATGGTATCCGAGTCACGACCTGGTGTGAGGATGATGCATGGCGGTAATCAGGCCTCAGCACAACCCTTCCTGCCTCAGCACCGCTTAATGAATCATCCTTTTGTGCCGCAATGGCTGCGTTTTTTTAGCTGAGCAGTTGTCTCTTGGAGGGGGACTTCGTTTATTCTAGGACGTGGGATGTCATGCCTTTCTTGACACATGTCTATTTATCTATTGCCAGACTCCTCCAATCCCGTGCAGGGAGTGGCCACAAACAAACCGCCTCCACGTCCTCGCCCTGTCCCCCGCCATTTCACTGCCCTGTTCCCCACTCACACACCCCACTCTCTCATATACCTCTCCACTCCATCCCACCATCTCATCCCTCAGCCTCCCCCTCCCTCTCCCCCCTCCATCTCACTCACATACACTCTCCGTCAGAGTCTCACCCTCTCCATCCTCTCCACATGGCCAAAACCACTTCAGGGTGTTCCTCCTAACGCTTGCTATCACATCCACATACAACAGCTCAGCTTTATATCCTCATTTGTCAAGCCTCTCTCTCCTCCATGTGTGACTCCACAGGCTCCTCTCTTAAATAACTCCCATTTCCCACTGCTCTCACTCTTGGCTTGTGTCCTTCGCAACAACGTCCAAGCTTCACTTCCATACGTTAGAGTTCCAGTACATCACAATACCCGGTCATGTAGTAACTTTTTCACTTCCATTGCCTCACTTCACCTGTTTCTTACCATTTGCTTTCATGGAACCAGCAACCTTTCTTCCTTGTTGTACCCTTTCAAGCACTTCATCCTCCAAACTTCCATCCTTACTCACCACACTACACAAGTAGCTTAAACGTACTCACATTTTTCCATTTCCTCACCATCCAACCTCACTGTACATTCACTGACTTCACCTCTCCTCAAAGACCATCACTTTACTCTTCCCTACATTCACCTTGACATCTGTTAGATGATATTATTCAGCTTAAGAATGGCTTTCAACCTTTGAAGACAGAAGGAGTAATACATAAACCATCCAAGACATAACATTCGTAAGTTTTACCTCTTGTTCGATTTGAGAACTAAATTCATCGTAGGACTGGCGTCCCATTCTCAAAAACGTATTAATCAGTTATTTGGGACAGCATGAAGGCTAACCATTTCGTTCTTGCTACCACCTGATGGTTTTAAAGCTAATAGTTAAGTGACGAAAGGCCATGTTTGAGCTATCAGAATCTAATGTCTGGTGGTAGCAAGAATGATAAAGTTAATATTTCTATATTAGATAGAAGGCCTGGGAGCATTTTGATGCTATATTTCAACCAACATTGGGTAACGCAGAGTGTGTATTTTATTTTACCAACGAAAGATGCCTGTAGTTACTACATTCTCGCAACGAACACACTATTTTTATCACACTTTCATTTCATTTCCTGATTGAGGTTGAACTAACGCCCTGAGTAACGGGGTGCATTTTCAGTTTAAGCTGTTTGTGAGAGAATGGTGTGTAGTGTGCTTGAGAAGCTTATGTTGCCTGGAAAGTAAGTTAGTCAAGAGCAGTAGTCTTCTTCACCTCTCGCGGTGCTGGGAATAATACAGGCTGAACAGCTTAGAGAAAGCCGAAGTTATGCTAAAGTGATGGTAAGCACACCGATACTGTTTTATTCCTCCTATCACTCCCTGACGTATTTATTCCAGTTGCTGACAGTCGCGTGTTGCCTGCATATGAATGTAAACAGAAGTAACAGTAGCAAGGAAAGCTAAATTAAATGCAAACACGTGGTCATTTTATTCCTGCTGCCGTCAAAAGTGTTAACAGCAAAGAAATCAAAATTAAAGGTGTGTATATGATGTGCATCATTATTCAAAGCTATCCATCCAACTGGACTCTAAGTGGCTTAAAAAGTACATTTTGCATCTCTGGGCCGTGTTTGTTAACGTGCTTGAGTATGCCTTTTCCCAGAATAATCCTCCCTGACTAATCACCACGATAGCTTCTCTCACTCCCAGTTCACACACTCACGCTCCCTCACACGATTTCTCACCCCTACCTCAATCGGTTTGGCACTGGTTTACTCATATGCTAATTATTCCCTGTCCAATCCTGCTTTTCTTACTGCTGTCTATGCTAACTTCAGGGGTTCAGTGCCTTTGAAGAAGTATGTGAATTGGCATGTAGGTGTCGGCTCTCAGTTTGTTCATTAGACTGCCATCTTTCTTTCTTTTGGGGATACAAGGTTCAGGGTACTTTGCGTGTCACAAAACTCCATTTCTGGGTCCAAAGAACCGAAAGATTAAACCTATGACAGACTTAAGGTTATTGACTCCATGAGAAGCGGAGAGCTCTGCTCCATGATGTATTTGTAATGGCGAAGTTCAGGTGGCCCTGCAGTGAGTCTGGACAAGAGTAAGAGTCCTATCCACCTATGTCTGATGGAGAATTGTTAGATAAACTGTGGCTTTAAGGTGTCACAATAATAATTAATCCTATTTAGTAGTGTCTTGTGGGACACAGGTGAGCAAAGTGACTACGATAAGGAATTCAGATCTTGTCTAAATGTTCTGCTTGTGCCCCCGTTTGCCTCCAGGAATGTAGTCCATCTTGACTCTGTACCCGAGGCACGTCGTGCGTACTAGAGGACTACTTTCAAATTTTAAATAATGGTATCCTATGGGGGAACAAGCCCAGGTGTGTTACCATGTGTCGCCAATATGACGACTCTCATCGTCACTGCTGGGCTCATTGCTGCCTAAACTGTTCAATAGAGTTGCTGTCCTCAGAGGTCCAGGTAGTTGAAACATGAGCTGACTGGTTGGTCCCTTGTAGTGTACAACACATTTTTTCATAGACTTGGCCTGTTCGTAAACTAAGAGAAAGTAAGCAGGGATGATTATTAGAATCTCTGAGAAGTGGAAGGTCGTGGTTTGTCCCTAGTTCTTCCTTGTAACTTAGCTTCTCCCGCGTAAATCCTGGGGAATGTCTGCTGGTGCCCGGGACGTTCTTTTTAAAAGTCACGGGTGCCACGCTTGTTCTGACTGTTGTGAGTCCTGATCTCACTGTCATACATAATATCACCCCTTTCAGAGTAATCGCATCCTCTCCCTATTAATCTGCCACTCTCATACCCAGGATACTCTCACATTAAAATCCATTTGCATCCTACTCTCACTCTCATACTAATTATTAATGACTTATTTTCTCATTTCCATGGTGATCTCACTCATACGTATAGTTTCACTTACAGATCTCATTCTCATGCTAATCTCACTCATTCTAACTCTAGTCTCATTCACACAAATACTCACGTTCATATTTCCAGAAGACCAATTTCCAAATCCTTCAGCCCCTTCACTTACACCTACCCGTACACCTTCCAACGCATCTTCACACCATCCAGCATACTCCACTAACATTCCATTCTTACAAAACCGGAACATCCAAAGATTACTCAGTGTTTATCCATGAACAGTTTTTTCTCACATATTCCACCCCTCAGCCTCCCTACATCCTCTAACTCTCTGCATTTCCGTATCTATTTCCATACTCTTCCAAACAATCAGTCTCACTTTAAGCACCACTTCTTCCTCTCCATACCTCCACACTCCCTCATTTTTTCGCTCTTCCAACACCCCTATCCTACGCTTGTCCTACACTTCCTCACTCTCGTATTTCCTACGTTCTCCCCAAAACCCCATATGTCACTCTTAACATACCTTTTTTCTCACTTCCTCACTCCTACATTTTCCACTATCCCAGTACATTTTCCCACACTTACCACACCTTTTTTACCCCTTACTGTTTGTCTCATTTCCCACACTTTTTCCCACTACCCTTTCCCACCTTCTCATTTTCGTCTTTTTTTACCTCACTTCCCAACCTTGTTTCACTTTTTTTCACACTTAATCAGTCTCTTCCTCATTTTCTTACTTTTCCAACACTCCCTGTCACACTTTTTCTTCACTTGTTTCAAGCCTGTCTAACACTTCCTCACGCCGGCCCACTCACACACTGACGCATCTTGCCACTCCATCACTCGTAAATCGCGTATGCAAATTAACCACATCCCCCCTCCCTGTCTCGCTTTAAAAGGTCCCCACCAAATTGCGTCCTTTGGTTTTCTCGCACACGATTTTCTAAAATTTTCTTTTCTTTAGCTGTATTTTCGAGGGACGCATATGAATATTTACTGTACGTGATGTCCTATTTCATTGTGCATATTGTTTGGTAAGTATTTTTTCTCTCTGACGTGGAAAGTATGTTTTCACCCCTGTTTATTTGTTTGCTTGTTAGTTTGTTTGTCTGATAGCAGGATTTCTCAAAAACTAAAAGAAAGCTTTGGACTTAATTTGGTGGGTAGATAGCTCATGTTTCAGGGAACAACCAGTTAACTTTTGGGACCGATCCGGATCGTATTACAGAGTCTGAAGATCCGGAAAACACTTTGCAAAACCCTAATCAGTGATAGAAAAAAACCTAACCCATTATGAAGAGTGATTTGGAAATTACGTTGCTTTCTTGTTATTGGAGAGATGCGCTTCCCACTGGGTACCCCTCTAGTTTTGTGCCCACTTTCTTCTCCTTTTTCCAGATCCTGCTTCACCCATCTTTTACTGGCGATGGTGATGATTAGGAATGATTTGTGTCCGTATTTTTGTTGACTTTGGAAATTTCTTGGAATATATTATTATTATTAATATTTTTTGGTTATTGCATATTATTCTCATTCTAAATCCTTACCTATTTTTTCTTCTCTTGTATCGTCCCATCATTTCATGTTCATTTAATCTTTTGTCCATATCAAAAATACACACACAACACTTTAGTCACTATCTTGCTCCAGTGTTGGTCTTTTTTCTTACCCATATTCTCTTCAACAGTTTCCTCGCAGTTTCCTCTTTCATTCCTCCTCCATCATCGTTCATCCTCCTCATTCACCGTTCATTTCGACACACACACATTCCCCTTTCATATACTCTTCTCACCTTCTCTACTATTATTCTTGCCCGTTCCATCCTCTGCGCCTATCATCCCCTCCTTGCACAACGCTTTGAACCCCATAACCTTTCACACTGGCTCACCTTTCACACGTTCAAACATCCTCTGCCACCTCATCACCTGTGCACCTTACACCTCATTTCCCCTCCCACACATCTGTCATAACAACGGCACACATTTCCTCTTACATACATATTTAAACTTGTGATATTTTACTATACCTATACCTGCCACACACATTTCAGCTTATTTCCTTTCCCACACATAGGAATCCTCTGATATTTGGTTATGCACTTATTACATCCAATATTTCACTTTGCCATATATACAGTTGTTTTATCGTCTCATTTCCATTAACAGATCTAACATGCAACACTGTCTCATTTTCCTCTCACTCAGATTTCATGAACCTGTGATATTTTGCTGTGCATCTGTCACCCCACGTTTAATCCCATTTCTTCTCTCTCAACCACTTATCATTAACAATGCCTCACTTCCTGTCACGTACCTTTTTAAACTTAGACATTATGGTATACATATGGTTTATCTAACACTCCCATTTCCTGGTATACACACACACACACACACACACACACACACACACACACACACACACACACACACACACACACACACACACACACGTTTCTGCACGCAGATTATTCCCAGCTCTCCCACTTTCCCATACTTATTCAGGCATTTTAGCTCAAACACACTCTTGCACGTCACTTGGGGAATTTTTATATATATACCACACGACTCTCTCTCTCTCTCTCTCTGCATGCATGTGTGTGTGTGTGTGTGTGTGTGTGTGTGAAAATGGTAGGCCACAGAAATGCTTTCATATCCGTCTTCATTCTGACTTACACATGTTTTTTTTTTAGAGATTATTTTTCCTCTTGCCAGTGTATCATTAATAAGTGATCTTGACTACACATTGATTAGCATTAGGAAATGGCCATCATATTTTTGTTCCAGTTGACTTTTTTTCTCTAATGATACAGTACTCGAGTCAGGTGTAAGCAACAGTTAAAATGTCCCAGGTGTTTCTCTGTTATGCAGAATGCTGTGTGAGTTTTAGATTAGTGTCCTGATGTTACTTGTTCTGGAGTAAGGTAGCCTAAGTCTCAGGTCCTTACTGATTCTAAATGACTTAATATGAGGAAAGTGGATTATTAGCATTTCCATAAACCTATGCCATTTTATTTTACTCCTGGCGCACAGTTTTCTTACACACATTAATCTTCAGTTATGTCACATAACCCCTGTTTGTATAATACACATTTTCTCATCTTCGCATGTTTTTGCCTTCCTAAATTCTCCATCCTACTCAGCAAGCAAAATAAACTGTTTAATATTGTGTTTGTACGTCTTGATTTGCTCGATTTTGGATTCGAAGGCCGGAGAGTAATTGTGAATTATTAGAATCTCCTCCTCCCTCCTCCTTCCTCTGCTCAGACTGTCGCTCTTTAAACTCGCAATCATTCCATAATAACAAGTGCATATATTCCCAGAGCTATCAAAGACTAGTTTCTTCTCATTCAATGTGCCAAGTCGGCCGCATATTAAGATTTTAACAACAACCTCGGCTATCCACATATTACCAGCACTTAAGGACAGTTTCATTGTCCTCCACAGTTACTTCCTTCACTAAAGCCACTCCGAAAGCTTACTCGTGCACATAACTGAATCAGGTATTTGCTCAAAAGAAAAAATAATAATTATAGGGGAGTTACGATTATGGCAAGAGATTAAAGCGCAGACGGTGAAACAGAAGATAGTATTATGTGGACAGTGGTATGGTGTATGTGGCCTTAATCGATTTTTACTGATAGGCGTTGGCTTGTGAGAGTTCCACCCTACACATACAGCAGCAGTCAGTGTGGCTCATTTAGAACCCACTTTGTTGTGATGTGTGTGTGTGTGTGTGTGTGTGTGAGCGTGTATGCCCAAGCTTGTGAGGCCTGGTGCCCAACCAAAGGAGCCTCTTGAACTAAGAAACCACTCACCAGTCGCTCCACCAAACACCCCATCAGCGACCATTCAGGACCTGAGTGCTAGTTTCATCCGTCTGTTACAGCGACCATTTTTTGTTCTTGATGGCATAGGAATCTTCGTAGCTCCTCTTCCTTTGCCATTTATTTTGAATACTGCACACATATTTATAATCTTGCATGTTATTTATGCACTGTTCTCTCCCACAAAGGGAAAGTATGTTTTGTAATAATGCTTTAGTTTGCCACAACGGATAAATATACCAGAATTATAAGTGTACAAGTACTACCTTGAGTATATAAATGAGGAAAGTTGTTACAAAAACTCCAAAGTCGTGGATAATATGGCCTTCAACGCCACTTGATATTTATCCACTCCAGAACTATGTCCCAGTTTACATTTACTACTTGGCATTTTCGAAGGTGAGTCATCACACTCTCTTCTCATTCACTGCTAACCCTTGTTTTCCACTCCTTATTTAACCCCTTCAGCTCCGAATACTTAATTTGTATCTTGTTCTTACTCCTTTATTGAGCAAAATGGCAGACTTTTCGAACTAATGGCTATGTACACTTAGTTTTCATTAACCCCTGCTCAGCTTGGAGACTCTTCCTGCACTAAATAGAATCGTCTAAAAGCAGAGAAAATGAAAAAAAATACGAGTACGCCATAAACCCTTTAATATGACGACGTATTTTATATTCATACCGTCTATTTAATATATGACCTTTTGGAAACTTGTAACAGGAATGAACCAGACGTCATGGTCTTAGGTATTAAATAACCCGTTCAAGAAAGCACAGGACATGATTATCTTCTCGCTACAAAGACGATTACATTTATCTCTGGGGGAAATCTCCTGCAGTAGAAGAGGTTAGACGCGATCATCCATTAAACTCCTCCTCTGTACAGTCTCCCCCAAAGGTAAATAAAACCGCCAGGTATTAGCAAAACTAGACAATAAAAGACGGGACTAAAGGGTTACGATATACACTCCCCAATCTTCATCCAGGCTTGCTTTATGAAACTCCTGCCAGCTCCTTTATTGTTTCACTGTTTACATGTAAAACTATTTCATTATACAAAGTTTTAACCATAATGTGTACTTAACCCCTTCAACCTGAAGACTTATTTTTACCTGTAATGTAATATTGCCTCTAAAGGATTTTATTCACCCATGGAAAGGATCTTTTGATGAAGAGATTAATGAACTCCAATATATATATGTAACACCACCTCCTTGAAAAGTCTAATCTTATCGAAATAAAGATTGTACATGCTATGTTCACCTTAAGTACCAATGCATATTTGTAGTTAAGAGAGATTAACTTCTTCAGCACGTGACGCGTCTTATATTTCATTCTTCCTAACTCCAAACGATATTCAATCAAGGTAGAAACTCTTATGAAAGGGTTAATGAACACTGTCTGTCTCCTCCTGTCCGAAAAATCTGACCAGAGTGCAGGCATAAATCGTCTGAAGAAACCAAGCAGTAAAGGTAAACTAGATAAAAAACAAGTATATTTCCACCACGGGTCTACTAAGCGTTCTTTCTGTAAGAAATATTTCAGCGAATAAAGAATGAGGTAAATTGTTGGCCACTTAAACCCCAACGTATGCTTAAGATTCCAAGTGGCAGCGTTCTTACACGTAAAATTTTTGCAGTGCCACATGTAAATCCTTTACTTTCTACACTTTAACAAATATACAGAATTTTTTTTTCCTTATTTTTAAGAGACTCTAAAAAAGTTGCTCCTCCCCTCACAACTACTGGGTAATACAAAAGAAATACTGACACGATTTTCTTTATGTAACCAGCATCTTTATAGCTTTTTACCTGCAGACTCATCTAACACTCTTCACTGTGAGAACGTCTTTTGTTTTGTCCTTGCTACATTCCAGTTTTATTTAGTTTTGGAAAAACCTCTTACACTAAAGGGTCCTGAAGGTTTTCTTTTTAACCCGTCTAGTTTGAAAACTCTCTCTTAAGCTAGAATAAACTGAAAAAACTTGCCCAGAGGAATTCAAAAAGTTGTGTCACAGTTGTGGTCACTTTTGCTGGTGTCTGAGGATGCCTGCATCTGGCTCAGCATGGCGATTCTGTGCCAGGTGATGTAAGTGACAGTAAGAACTAATTCTGAGATACCTGTAGAATATGAGATACTGTTTTCATCATCATCATCATCATCATCCCGGACCTTCTTTCCCACCCTAGGGCAGGATGAAGAGTAGCAATGTCCAGACAGCCCAAATCTGCCCAAATCAATGGGCCCCGCTTCCATTCACTGCTCATCATTCAAGCCCCCGGAATCCTGGCTCTATCGGATAGGCCAAAAACATTCACCACGTTCTGTAGCTTTACCTTTGTATATCGATAGAGGGACAAGTTGATATACTGTACTGTACCTGAAACAAACGGACAAGTATAAAACGATATTGGAATTTGTTGCTTTCTTAGATCATGCATTTTTGTCTGAAATTAATATTTTTTATGCAACGAAGAAGAAACCAAGGCCAGGAGGAGCCGCAAATTGTTCACTCAATGAAAAACAAAAACAAGTCAACAAGGAGAGCCAAATTCAAGACCAATTCACTTCGAGATGCCTGGACACGCTGTGTTTGAAAGATCTGGAGATCACAGGCAGTAGGAAATACAAAAAGAGACAATTCCAGGTGCATACATAAGAAAGACTGGGAGCAACGGCTAACTCTTTCATTACAGAGTCTGGATTGAGAGAAAGGGACCGAGTTTGTTGCCAGGCGGGTGCTTCACACACCAGCCGTAGTGGTGGAGGAATGCAAGCAAGAACAGTTCAGAGGAGCAGAGACCATTGAAATAGCAATAGAAAAGAGATAAAAGATTCAACAGGTGCGACGAAGAGACAGGTTGAAGGGAGCCAGTAAGAGGA
This sequence comes from Coenobita brevimanus, assembly GCF_032717465.1. Classification (NCBI taxonomy): domain Eukaryota; kingdom Metazoa; phylum Arthropoda; class Malacostraca; order Decapoda; family Coenobitidae; genus Coenobita; species Coenobita brevimanus. The sequence continues at coordinate 12,027 of NW_027643871.1, forward strand.
GAGTTAATGAGACGAAAAGCCCCTTTGACTCCACCTTTTTGAGAAAGAGCTATATGTGGGAAGCCTCCCCACAGGAGTGAGAGATTGTACTCTACACAGGGGAGAATAAAACCCGTGTATAAAGTCAATAACTGGCAGGATTAAGGAAGTCATGGAGTCGGCTTATTCACCATTTGATGTTTTTACTGTTCTAACTTTCAGCTGTCGTCAGCTGAAGTGGGGCATTTATTCCAGTCATCTCATTACTCTTCAGAAGCGAATACAAACAGTGACAGAGTAAAACTCTCTAGTGTTCATATGTCAGATCACTATGGAAGGTGAGAGAAGAGGGGAGCTGTAACATTATTTACCTTAAGTATTACTGTAATCAAGATAATCCAGCGTGGATAGCTTCAGTAAAGCAACCCAACTTACCCAACTGTCCTAATATCTAGTTATATACCAGTGATCCAGCGTTTTTGCTTGTAAGATCAGCCAGTACGCTGATGACTCTCGAATTATGACAGTCACGGCTTCAGAGCACTTAAAATATGTTTTGTTTCACAATATCAGTTTATTGGAAAGTCATTGATAACATTAACCCCATGCATCTGGTGATGTACTGTTAACTATGATTTTGATATGCCCAATTGATTTTATTCAAACTGGGAAAGGTCTAGTACTGAAGGGGACAGTGAAGGATGTATTAAATACCTATAGTTTCTAGAAGTAACCTTTCTTGTAAGCTGAAGAAAAAAATTGACATTAGCAAGGATAGAACAAGAAATAACATGCTTGGGCTGAAGGACTTAACTAAGCTTTATTTGTAAAGGCAGGAGTTTATTAGATTTTATGCCCCAGTGATCATATAACCTATAATCTAATAACAGATAAGTGGCTTAAACACCACTACGTCGTTCAAGCTTAATAAACTTTTCAGAATCCGACTGAAGTAGTAAGCGGCCAGTAACGTGGGCTTTGTCAGTGCGTAAAAGAAGAGCGAGCGAGCACCATATTATCACAGATTTCCCTGTGATATAAAATTATGGGCGAAATCTCCGATATTTAAGTGAGTTGATGCCAAAAAACACAGTGTTAAGACGGAAAACCTTTTTTACCTTGATTTCGTAGTTGGAGGACATTCACCGATTAGAGCTGAACATTCCCTTGGAAAACTCTGAGATTCCAAGTAAGGTCTTGTATCTTTTATGGGTGAATTTTTAGTAGATAACAGAATTTAATAAAATTAATTTATCACATACTGCAGAAAGAGTTTCAACTCTACTTCACATAGTTATTAAGCTTCTGCCTAAGGGTGACGAGTTGGGTCGGGCAGGAGCCGCGTCGGGCCGGGCCGCTCTCATTTTCCCTGAGAGTAAGCATCGCTCGCTAGCTCGTAATACTACAAAAGCCAGAGTTATCCTGATTTAACAGTAGAAAGCAGCTGCGCATAATGCATTGTAATTTAATAAGTCAAGAGTAAGAGATAATGAGCCTGCATTTCCCTTACCCAGTTAACAAAGAAAAAGAAAAAAAGTTTTGCACCTTTTTTTTTTTTAATAATAATGAAAATGTCACACAATGGTGTGTAAAGTCACACAGGAAAGCTGCTGACAGTACTGCCATTCCAGGAACGAAATATGACAAGAAACCGCCTTGACGATAAAATGCCTCAAGGTATATTGTGTTAGCCTTTCACTCGGTAATAAAAACATAATGTCTGTTTACACCACTAATATGGCCAGGCAAAGTGTCAGAAATGTGGAAATATCATATTGTCAGTTTTTACCGCAGGACAGGGTGAGGCGGCCACACTGCCTGGGTTGTGTACTACTGGGGAGGCCATTGGGGGTCAATGCACTTTTACCACACCACATTCACCTTAAATTGTTATCATTATTATTCAGACTTCATTTCTCCCGCAATAAATCGTGACAGAGTAAGCTTGTAAACCATATAAACAATTTTTAGTTGCTCACCTGACTCATTCCTCGCTTGAGTATAGTTATTGTCAGGTCTTCATGAACTGCCACAGCAAACGCTGACTGTCGACGTACAATTTACTTAGAAAGTAGGAAGTGCTATTTCTGTGTGGAGCAGTACAGTACTACATCTGTGTGCTACACTGAATGTCCCTCATGCAGTTGTATTTTTCACTGCAACTCACTAGCTACCTGGCGGATTTGTGTGTGGTTCAGTGATTGTTTGGAAACTGTTATTTTGAGAGAGAAAATATGCTAAGGCGAGATGAAGGGGATCATGGAAGCTGTTACACAAATGTACTATGTGAAAGGAGAAAGCTACAGATTATATCAAAGAACTTTTGCGATGTTAGGGAGTTAGGATGGACGAAGGTTTGAGTGACATAAAATAAGCTTGGGAATACAGGCAAGGATGTGTGATTATATCCATTGTAATTTAATCTTTGTGTGGTTGATGATAAGAGATAGGAATTGATGATAGAGGATGAAAGACTGTGTTATTGCTGGTGGTGTTTTAATAGAAGAGAATCTTTACAAAATAGTTCAGAATTTTGTGTGTACAGCACGCCGATGCCTAAGGATAACTGATGACGAAAACAAGGTTGTGTTTTAGAAGGCAGGAGGAATACAGTTTGTTAGTGACTGGAAAAAGCACTTGTAATGGTGCAAAATCGTCATCCGCTCATTCCTACAATGAATATTTTCCTCATACTTCTACTGACCTAATTTCCTGAACTAATTCCTGGGTACCAACCACATGTACTATACAGTGTTGAGAGTTTGGGTCGAATAATGATTATGATGAGGGATGGGTTTTTTAGATTGCAGATCATCTGTAGGTGCAGCCCTGTTCGTATGTCACTCATTAACGTTTTCGGATACAAGGTGCTTCACTCCCTTAGATTTTTGACTTAGGCGAAGCCCTATATTAGGAGCTTCAAGCCCCCGCTTCATGCCCGTAGAATTTAGTAACGAAACCACTGATATTAGAGCCCTGAAGCTGCCACATCAATCGAGTATCCTACTTCTGTATACTGGTTCTGCCAGAAAAGCCATCACAAAAGCTGCCATATCCTCTTCGTTCTGTAAATTATCAAAATATAACTGTCTGGAGGGAAAGAACTGTTTAGCCGTAAGTGCTTGTAAAGAGGAATATTTTATTTGGATGAATTAATCCATTTTGGGGATTAGATAGGCTGCGGTATTATGAGATTGTCAACATATGTCTAATGCTCACTAGTATGTGATATTCCCGTAAGCTACTAAATTTACTCATTGGCTATGTGTAATTGGAAATCACGATATAAGATGTATGCTAATCTATTATGTGCCTTTTATTTATGTATAAATTATTGCATTTATTTCACATTCATGTTTTTTTACTAAAATGATGCAGTCCTAGTGTAATTTGGCTTTCATTATTTCAGGTACGTTGTGCAGCACCTGGTCAACGATTGAAAGTACAAATTTTATTAATTCCCTGTTTTGTTGTCTTATTCAAAGGTTGGTTGATTATTCTACTTAACTGTGCGTCACATCCCTTTTGATATTTAGAAGAAAAATTGAGTTTGTTTATGTTTGGTAATACAGCATCATTTTCTCATAAGGGGAGGCCCTTCGATTAATTATCTTATTGGAGCCATTATTACTTTCGCATCTCTCGTTCATTACGCATGTCCGAAGGATATATAGAACTTTATCCCTCACTCCGATACTTTAATTAAGCCATTCCCTCGGACATCAGTCTACTGATGCTCATACTTCGTCACAATCAACAGTTCTTTACACCACGCAGCACTGTTCCACTCACATCATACTGTACTTATTGCCTTTAGTAATTATTCTCCAGGTCATCTTGCTGTGAACCTCTTCTAGCTCCATGAAAGTTAGATATATCTTGCAGTCTTTTTTAGATTGTTTTGTACAATATCAAGCCATTTACTGTATATTTTATCAACACAACGCTTGCCACTACGAGAAGAAATACCCGATTTATTACTCACCAGATTTTTTTCTTTATTATGTCCAATACGTTCTTTGTAAGCATTCGTTAATATTGCGTACAACTCTCGGCAAGCTTTTTCCATGATAGTCTATGCAGCTACTTCGATCACAAATTTCGGGGGTACAGGCAAACAGCTTTTCGTTTCCACTGTTACCTTTGCAGCCCATCCAGTCTTCTGGCATATTTCCCACCAGTGCATTATTCACCCTGTCCTATCATGTCTACATACTGCATTCTTCACCTATACATGGTTCTCCCCATTCTTCTTCAGTATTCCTGAGGTGTGACTTTTTGTCGCTCGTTATGTCTTACGTAATAGCAAATATACATCCTGTTTAAGTACCTCTGCGTTTCCGTGTGTTATGCATGCATGTGTTGTGATAAATAATTATAATTGGAAGTATTAGTGCTCGATGGTTGCCCTTGGTAACAACACACGCAGTAGTCCATTCACCCTCAACCCCACCCACACCTCACTCCACCCACACTCATCCCCCTATCCTCGGCCCTCCCATTCCACACTCCCTACACTTCTTCCCCTTCGCGCTCACTCCACCTCCTACACCCTCAGTCCACCTCCTCATGGTAGTGTTCTTAATGGTTCTGTTGACAATGATGGTGGTCATGAGACATTTGACAGTGTTTGCAAAGAGTTTCATTAAATTTACCTAGCAAAGGAGCTGTGTGTGTGGGGGGGGGGGGGATATTGGCATATTGACAAACTAGCTAGAAAACACAAATCTGACAGACAAAACATGTAGCTTATGTCCGTCCACACCAAGCGTGTGGTTGCTTCAGAGGCACCAAGTGTGGCAGTGACCTTCTTAGTGTTCGCCGGCGTATCCTTCACCTTTTGACCCCACTCAAATACAGTCGGGGACAAAAGTTTGTTTACTATTATATTAAAAAAAATGTAGCGGACAATCAGTACGGAAATCCTTATACTGCTATTCTTCCCAGATGCCACGCCTGAGCGGTATTACCAGTTCATGCCAACAGCTCGTTATCCATCCCAAATAATTTCGTGTCCATAACCTTCAGAAGAGCTTATCCGTCTGCACTGCTGCATTAACGATTACAGAGAGAAGACTAAGGCAGACCCGAGACGTCGTACTTGTGGGTGAGTTTCGTCCTTAGTGATAAGTTTTAATGAGCCTTCGTGACCCGGTGCCAGCATGGTGGGTCAAGAAGGGTCATGGGTCGAAGTCATGGGTTGTGGCTTCCGTAATGGTCAAAGGAGCGTCAATATCGTGTTGGTTGGCTTTAAAGACTTACGGTTTGTGTGTCTGGTGGTTCGGCGAGTGGTGGTTGGTACTGGCTGCCCCCGACGCCGCTGCCGCCACCGCGCTACCTTCCCGTCTTGAAAAGGTGAGAGTGAGACTTCGTCAGCGTGGGTGAGTGTTGTAGGGGGGAGAATGGAGTGTTGTGATGGGTTCATTCAAGAGTGTTGATTCGTGCATTTGTATCTATGTCAGACCATATAACGTCCGCAGCCAAGACTGACTTCCCTCCTAGCTAGAGCAGTGCAAGTAAAAATAAAGTTTTACATTGGTTGTCTGTGTGTGTTAGTGGCTGGTACATGTCATTGTTATATGAAGTGACACTTTCCAATACCATCTCTGCTACCAGTCAGTACTGTTTATACGGATTGTGTTATAAAAGCCCGCTAAGGATTGATTCGAAAACCAGACTCAGAGCATCTAGCAGAACAGGGGAAAATGACGCAATGGAAGCTGAGGTACACGTGGCTCCTTGGTTCGTGTTTATATGAAAACTATAACTGCACATGGGATGGTCCGTTTGTTTTTTAGGTATGCACGAACTGAAAGTGGTGACACGAGCAGTGTGTGTGTGTGTGTGTGTGTGTGTGTGTGTGTGTGTGTGTGTGTGTGTGTGTGTGTGTGTGTGTGTGTGTGTGTGTGTGTGTGTGTGTGTGTGTGTGTGTGTGTGTGTGTGTGTGTGTGTGTGTGTGTGTGTGTGTGTGTGTGTGTGTGTGCGTGCGTGCGTGCGTGCGCGTGCGTCCGGGTGCGTGCGTGTATGTTGATGGGAAAGCTTATAATTCCACTATGGAAGTCACACCACAATCACCTATACATGTAGCGTTGTGGATACGTAACATATCTGCAAATGACAAAAAGCCACTTGGGTCTGTGTAGGTTATCTACGTCTTTATTATCATAATTATCAAATAGACATTGTTTAGGTTATAGCTCTAAGGTTCTAAGCACATACTTACAACATCGGTAATCGGCCATGATACTAAATGTCCCATATGTTGAAGATAGATAGGTGGATAGAACTGTAGAACATCATAGCCAGGTTCCAGTTTCCTTTTACAATACGTGCGTGTTACTTTTAAGAAAAGTAATATTTGTATTTCTTTTTCACCTCCACTGCCACAAAATTACGTCATTTCTTTATACTTGCTTAGAGGCCGCCGAAGGCAAGTTTCCCTGCTCGATGTCAAAAGGCCAAGGAATGAGTCATAACTCGGGAACCACCAGCCCGATTGGACTGGAAATTGTTTTTATTCTTCGACTATGATTATTTTAACGGTCTGCCTTCCTTTATCAAAAAATTGCACTACGTTCTGTAGTTTTTGTGTGTGTTTTCGGTAACTTCAGCAATGTCCACGAAAGAAAAAGTGAGTCCGCCTAAAAGGCCGCAGCAGAGTATAATGCCAGAAATGAGTCATAACTCGGGAACAGTGGCCCGAAATGACTGGACTTTTTTTTTCTCCAGGAGATTGAGTGCATTTTAAGTGGTACTTTGCTCTAACAAAAATTGCACTACAATGCGCCGTATTTGCTGTGTTACGGTCACAAGTGGACAGAAAAACCAACAAACATACAGAAACTGAATCTTCATAAAATAGATACTGTATACATTTTTTTTTTTAGAAAACGCAAACACCAGCTTTAATATCCGTCTTTCACATCACATCCACTGTAAATATCCGTCATTGTTCATAATAAGAAAAACTAAAAACAAGACAAGTAACTTTATTTTGCAGCCACTTAGTATAAAATTTGTATCGATAATTGCTTGTGTGTTCATGCCTGTTATCTTCTCTTGTCACTGCCAGGCTACGAGCTCTTTTAAAAATTCCTGTGTTGATAAATGTGTGGGTTTGGCCAGAAAGTCCTCACCCGTGTCTTGTAAACTTATCCCCAGTGAGAGTTGACCCCGGCTGACCTGCCTCTGCCTAACCACTTCCCAGGTCATGTGTGTGTTGCTGCCGTGTCTGGCGGAGGGAATCCAGCGACCACTACAGTTCCTGCACCTTAACTTGCCACAAATGGTCGTCTTATAAGTGTTTATTTCCCGTGGCCCAGTTGTTGATCAAGGTAATAATATTACTGCTTTACATCCTTGCCCTGGCATTTTTCTTTTATGTGTCCGGCTCTCTCAGGCATAGACTTCACAGCCTGCTCTCAAAGACTCAGTAGTCCTCCCCTACATACCATATACAGTACCTCTACATGTCACCATTTCAGGCGCTAACACCCACCATCCACACCGAGTACATGCTAAGGCTGTCTCATACAGGACTGGTGTATTGGTATGAGCGGGGGTATTTTACGATATGTCGGCTGGTCTTTTGGTAGATCAGTAAAGCCTGCTTTTATGAAATTCAAGTCTATAAACTGTTCCCTGCCCCAGCGGAGAGATTTGAACCTGGGTCAGGAAAAAGACTGCAGTCCACCTTTCTACCGACTGATCCACATGCCTTCCCCCTTCTAGTGCATGGCATTATGTTCTAGCGTAAATTTATGGATACAGCTGACCATTCACTATAGAGATAAGTCAGTTTTGGCTAAGTTAAACTGGAAAAAAATAACAAGCACACTTTTCCGAGTCATACTCTCGTCGACTTAGATGGCGTTTATACATTAATTTAGGCGACATTTTGCACAATGCACTTTCACTGTTATCGTGCATTGAATGTTTTTATGTTAGATTATGTGCGGAGAAGAGAGAAAGTCTGTAAATTTGAAAAATTGAGCATTGCCTATAACTTCAGATTTTTTTTTTTTTTTTAAGTTATACGATGCACATGGTTATTAATATTAAAAATGTATCGTGGAGGGATGGAGTTGGAGGTGGGAGGGATGGAGGGGTCTGGAATTCTGAATCTGTATAGTCTTTTTCTTCAACGTAGAGCTTAATGTGTGTGTGCAAAAAGTAGTAAAGCTGGCTGCCAAATGGGACAAAGGGGGAGTAAGTAATACCTTAGAAAAAAAATAGGCTTCGTCTTTTCCTTAGGACTATTGAACATGAGAGCTTGAACGACTAAAGATGGTCTAATAAACTGAGGTATCATATTCACACATTCTATATGTGCAAGGAAAGAAGAGCTGGCAAGGCGACCAATACAGCTGTCTCAGTACTGCACCGTCATCGTCTCCAGCAACCCCAGCAACACCATCTAACACACTTATCCTCAAACCTGCAGCTGACAACTACTTTGACTCAGCTTACTACATCAGACTCATCCCAGCATGACTGACCCAACATAACGCGTCCTTGAGGGCCTTTTTAATGGTCGGTGAGAGGTGGCCCACTGTGTGCCCGCATGAACACGACAAGGCAGACCATTTTTGCACCATTTAGATATAGGAGGGGGTGGAAGGATTCAGACCGATACACTATCTCATAAATGTCATATATGAGGGTCGACTGGCTGTCATTTTCCTTGATGAACTGTTCTTCTCAGTGAGGTGTGGTAGCCTAACGTGGGAGAAATTAAAATGCTGAAATGATCTTCCATAACGCTGCTGCTGATTCATCTCTCTCTCTCTCTCTCTCTCTGTCATCTGCTATTTGCTAACACATATCACAAAATGCCAAGCAGTGCATGTTTTACTTGTTATTCGAAATGTATACCCTTCATTGTAAATTAGGAGGCTTGCCTTCTTTATATCTTTAATCATAACAAATCAGTCTTGTTTAATATCTGTCTTGTAAAGATTATCTCTTAACTTAAGCTCTGATTTGTTACCTCATGTCATTAAATACCAAAAGAAATAATCAATACCTTTGCCTGTATAACACATACGTTACTTCTCTGAAATAATATATTTATATTCTCACACCCCCCCTTCATTATCTCTTCCTCCCCCTTCATCACTCCCCTCCCCCTACATCACCCTCTCACTTCATCATCACTCCCTTCCCTTCATCATCCTCTCCACTTTATCAACCCCCTCTTCCTTCATCACTTCCTCCCCTCTTCACTCTCTCACCCTTCATGACCCCCTCCCCCCTTCATCATCCCCTCCCCGCTTCATCACCCCCCTCCCCCTTCATCACCCTCTCCTCCTTCATCACTCCCCCTCCCCCTTGATCATCCCCTCCTCTTCATCATCACTGCCTCTTCCACCATGATCATCACCCTGGCACTTTTCATGCGTCACCACTCCCCACCCCTTCATTATCCCTTCCCTTCCCCCTCCCGCACTCCTTCTTTTCTCATGCACCAACCGTCTCCCCTTCCCTCCACTTACCTCTTTCCCTCACCAATTATGTCATGCTCCACTCGGCCTACTTCTTGCCTCTCCCCCTCCCCCATTACCTTCGCTCTCATCTGTCCCCCACGCGTCACATGCACCCCATCACCCTTTTCCTTCCCTTTTCTCATTTCCAGTCCTGACCTCCCATTTCCTTATCGCTTATACAGGGAGAGACCGTCACTACATAAGAAAAAGTTAGTATATCGGAGAACAGAGAGAAAGATAATGTACACTTTAAGTGAGAATACTAAAAATCACTACTCTCCCGTAAAGTTCCAGGTTCAAAACAAAGAGTTAGGTAAAATTACAAAGTTAAAGTTTAATGCTCAAACTAACAACAAAGAAACATTCAGGACTCATAAGGATAATGCTAATGGCAAAAAAACAAGGTTAAATATGGATGGTTAACTGCAATAGCCTCTATTAACACGAAATTAGCATGAGTATTAAATTTATCTAAGTCAGCCCTGATAAAATGAAAATACACTGGGTAATGCTCAGTTAATGCAAGATAAATTATTACAGATACAAACTATGATATTAATGATAGCTGACAATTAGAACTTTACATGAATTACAAAACCTTACTAGACCTAAGAATCAACCTTATGCTACACAGTACAAGAACAATGCAACAACAGTTATACTCAAATTACACACCCAGCTGCTAGATGGTTGGAGACTTTCTGAGCACTCACAATAATAATAACTGTACAAGGGGAGGACAAGAAGATGTGAACAAAATGAGGAGCAGATCTAAGTGGCACTGAGAATTAATGTAGAGACTGAGCTCAATATATAGGAGACAGCAGAGCTTGATACAAATTGTAGAAGGACATGCGGAAATGAAGCCATGGGGACACAAAAAGAGCTGACAATCCCGCTCTGAATTCAACAGAAAGGACGACTTACTCCACTATAACGGTAGAAGGGGGGACTGAGAGGCAGAACACGCTCGTGATCAAACATGCCAAAAGCAACTGTGCGTTAAGAATTACACAAAGGATGATGAAATCATATATATATATATATATATATATATATATATATATATATATATATATATATATATATATATATGGAGCACTCTGTGGTACAGTGGTAGAGTGCTGTGCGTTTCGCATGCGCTGAGTGATAGCGGGTTCGCCTCCGCCGGACTTGTAAAAACTTTGAGGAAGCGATTCACCAAGCCACTTGCTAATTTGGCGGACATAAGGGGTGCTGTGCACTGAACCAGTGCCGCATACCATAGTCGCAGCACGCAGACTCAAACGTTGTTATTATCGTGCCCTGGCAAACTGCCATTCAAAAGTGCGTCTGATTTCGTGCACATGCGATTCGTGTATAATATGTTCGTGCATAATAATATTCCTGTATAATATATTCTCGTGCATAATAATATGATACGTGTATAATATGATACGAAATCGGACGCACTTTTGCTAATAGTACCTATGCCAGGTACGATAATGACAACCTTAGACGTGCGCCACGACTATAGTATGCTTGCCACCCAATCGGCTTAAGGCCAGGGCCGATTACACTTGGTTCACAGACTAGACACACATACAAAGCACACTACAACACTACAGTCACATGCTACAAGCACTTACTCATCCTGCATACAGTCCTCCACCAGACAGCCTAAGCCACTGGAAGGTAGAGATACTTTGGCGTATCATCCCTGCTTCGGTAGGGATAGGCCGGTCCTGCAACGTGGACCTCAACGGCACATTTGCTGCTGCTGATTGATATATATATATATATATATATATATATATATATATATATATATATATATATATATATATATATATATGTATATATATATATATATATATATATATATATATATATATATATATATATATATATATATATATATATATATATATATATGAAAAGAAAGAAAAAAAAATGAGTTCGATTCTAGTGTAGATCATACTGCTGGAGTGTTTTCTCCCCAAGTCTTTGTTAATCCAGCAGTATAACTGGGGACGTGGACAGTAAAACGATGTACCGCCAGTCGTTTTCTAGGGGATGATGAAGTGACAAATATATTCCTTGTCTGCCTAAATGGCTCCTCAGTGCAATCGATAGACATTATTTATTTCTCCCACTTCTTCCCCTTGTATGGCCCTTACACAGCCTTTACTCCATCTCTTCTACTCCCTCATCCTTGTAACACAACACACGTAAGTGAAGTTCCATGCAATCCTGATTCTTCCACCCACCAACCCTGCCACCCATCCCCACCCCGTCACTCCCCCTTCACTGTTGTGCTCTGTGAACTCTTGTAATTGTGATGGCACTTTTTGCCTTGTCTCCACCATCACCATCACCGACTTTATCTGATCGACCACCAAACTGATGATAATGGGTCGACGATGTTCCGAGGTCTATCTCTTGGTTTTTTGATCATCCACGATGTTTAACGTGGTGATTCATATTTTTCTCTTTTCTCAGATGTTAGATCATAAAATATCATTTTTTTTTCCTACCAGATATTACGGTAGTCATCGGAATCCATGTCATCCCGCATAGGGGATTATATTTTTCTACCTTTATAAAACAAATCCTCACCCACACTGCCCTTTGGTGGGAAAGGAGGTCCGGATGATGATGATGATGATGATGACAATGATGATAAAACAAATATAGGAGTTAGTATAAAGAGACCTGGTACTGTGGTGATATTATTTAGTGATTTACCGAGGCTGGTATAGGGAGAGATGGTATAAGTACTGTAGTATAGATGATGGTGCATGGTGATGTATGTGGTGATAGAAAGCCATGTGTCCCCGTGATGCAGCAACAAAGGAACAGGGGGACGATTAGGTTCGATATGAGGAGAACACACACGTACACACACACACACACACACACACACACACAACGAAGAAATAAATCATGAAGACTGACCACCATATATAAGGTGGGTATTACAGACAAAACAAACTGCTTCCAGGAATGACATATTACCAAGGCTGCACAAATATAGTGAAACACCAAAATTGAATTGCCCTCACTCTAAATTACTCTGAATCAGTAGCTTCATTCAGTGACGATCTTTTTTTTTTTTTTTTTATTCATGCGTGTAATCTCCTGACATTTTTATTCATCTTACGATAGATCACTCCATGATGGTGATCGATAAAAGGATATATAAACCCTCATCACTGCAAAAACCTCTTCTTAGAAGTGGAATAGAATCGTCTAGAGAAATAGTAAGAATACAACAAAGAGGTTGTCCTGACTCTAAAAAAAAATCAACCCCTTCACACTGATAGACGTGTCTTCCTTATTCGCTTTTTGCCACTCCCGTACGATTTCATTTTAATTTCAGGATAGAAGAGTCCTTATGATATTGCCTGATGAAAATGTAGGTAAAATCTATACTCCCTCCACTTGGAAAACTCTCTAAGCGATATAGTCATGTACAGCGTGGCAGTACAGTTAGCTGCCCTTAATATCTCCTAGCCATATCTTATTAATGCCATGCCCAGCTTACTGTTACTGCATCAAACAGTTCAGTGTGGTGTGTAGAGAAGTAGCAGGAGCCAACCTCACGAATTTATTAAGCCACCCTAATTTTCCCTAAAATTACTATCTTCTTAAACCTTGAACTCCAACAAAGAAATTAACAGCAGAATATGGTGTCAGCCTACGATAAAGTGTTATGCAAAGTATATATAGGGCTATAATACTTGTCTTTTTCCGCCAGCGAGCTACGGGAAATACTCGTAAGCGCTTAGCGTTGATGAAAATGTCTAGGTTATGATGGACGATCTATAAATGGAGAAAGGTCAGTAGAGAAGAGAAGGGGAGATGAGGCGAGAAAACGCGAGTCTCGGCACAGAAAAAGGGAGGAGGAGAAGGTTGGGTGGTGGGGTGAAATGCTTGTATTAGGTGAACAGGAGAGCTGACATCTACCTATACAAAGAGAGAGAGAGAGAGAGAGAGAGAGAGAGAGAGAGAGGGATGTGAAGTTTGGAAAAGCTAGAAACTTAGCTAGGAGGCCAGCAAGGAAGAAAGTGAGGACGTGACTAAGGTAGCCACTTACAATACAGACCATATAGAGTGCTCCATCACCTTTTCTCCTGAGGAGTTATCACTTTCACTGGTAGTGAAGGACGTTCCACCTCCTCACGGGTGACACCTGATGAAGCTTTTCCTTTATGATAATTACCCTTAAATAGATGGGCACTGTGTCGTGCCTAATGTAGTTTGGTCTGCTGCAACTCCGGAAGGTAACGGGTCAAGGGAACTCAAAGCCAGTTCAGGTCACGGTAACTTAACATATATGTAGTTTATAAGCCCATATTATCCTATTCATCCCTTATGGGGGCCGAGGTTAGAGTTACCAGAATTTAGAACGTTTAATAGGTGTACATGAACATGACCATCTACTTCCACAAATGGCATTACATGAAGTCGTTAAATCACAAGACATCTCTCTGGGATCTAACCACTCGACCACTGGAGGGCTCCATTTTATGGAATGACCGACTACCGAGAGTCCATAGAGTGATGTGAGTGGAACTGGGAGCAGCATTTGATATTTTGGAATGGTTGGGACAGAGTGATGGAAGAAGTGAAAGGAGTCAGTCCATAATTAGAAGCTTAATGCCGTATTCCCGGGTGGCTTATATATATATATATATATATATATATATATATATATATCAATCAATCAATCATTTCCTGCTGGCGCCCTCGGGGATGCATAGGGCCTCGATGAACTCACACCACCACATCCTATCTGGTGCTAACTCCTCAAGATCTCCCCAACACTCATCTCCAGCTTTCCGTCTCATTGTCCTCACCCACGTCTCTTTTGACCTTCCTCTACATCTCCTACCAAGTGCCACCCACCCTGGTGTACCTCGTACTATTCCCTGTCTCCTATACACATGTCCTAGCCAGTTCCATCGTGAGAATCTAACATATTCATCGACCGGCTGCACTCCCGTTATTTCTCTAATTCTACTATTTAAAGTATCCTTTTCCCACCACTTAACTCCTAATATTCTTCTAAGAAAGTGCTTTATTTTCAAACACCAACAATTTATTTTCCATAGTCACTGTGCTGTACCAAGACTCGTGTCCATAAATTAAGATACTCCTAACCATTACCTTATAAAGTTTGATTTTTGTATGCACAGAGAAATTGTTATCGTATTCCAAATATTTTTAAGCATTCCCATTGCCTGATTAACCCCTTCTTTAACCTTTCCTCGAATTCCAAAGTTCAAAGAACCATCCTTGGCTATATAAGTACCTAAATATTTAAACCTATCAACCTTGCTTTACAACCATACACACTCCAATTACACATTCCTGCGCATTTTCCATATTCATATTGATTATTTCAGTTTTTCCACAATTAATAACCAAACCCACCTTGCGACCTTCGCACTCACCAAACAGTCCAACACTCTCTGCATCTCTTCTGGCCCATCACAAATCAAAACTATATCATCTGCATAAAAATCTAAATCCAAAAGTTTCCTGTTTCTCTCCCCAAAGTATACCATGCACCGGTTTCTGTTCCAACGCGTTTCATAAAAATGTAATCAAAGAACAAAATAAATAGTCAAGGAGATAGAAAAACACCATGAATTACTCAGTACTTGACTTCAAACGTATCACTCAGACAACCATCAACCATCACTTTACAAAATGTGTCCTCATGCATGTTCATAATGACCCTCACAAACTCCTCTGGTATTCCATAATGTCTCATGATCTTCCCACATAGTCTCTCTCGAAACATACTATCAAAAAGCCTTTTCAAAATCAACAAAACAAAGACTTAACCCGGTACTCTCATTTTCATTAACTTGCTGCATCAAATGCCTAACTATAAAGATCTGATCATTGCAACCACGTCCCTTTCTAAAACCAGCCTGTTCATCCCTCAGAATACCCTCAACCACTGGCTCCAACCTATTTAACAACACTCTACCTGAAAACTTTCAAAGCTATCGGTGACAAAGAGGATTCCCCTCCAATTATATATATATATATATATATATATATATATATATATATATATATATATATATATATATATATATATATATGTATATATATATAAAATGCGAGGGAAGAAGGAACCAAAGGCTGAGCCCATGCAAAACGTTCCTTCCAAGAAAAAAAAAAAAAAAATATATATAAAGAGAGCCAAACTCAAGATCCATTCATTTCAGAGATGCCTGGACACACTGCTTTTGAAAGACTGGAGATCACAGGAAAATGTAGGAGAAATACAGACAGAGGGGGGAGACGGTTCCAGAGCTGACCTGTTGCATAAATGAAGGACTGGGAGTAACGGTTTACTCTTGCATTAGAGAGTTGGACAGAAAAGGGATGAGAGTTTGTCTATCAACAGTGTTATTCCCTTTTTCACCTCACATTACCTTCACATTAAGATGGGTGGAGAGAGCGGCGGGACTCAGCCTCCAGATAACACCATTGTAACAGGATTTGTCTCTCACCTGATGCACTTTTTACACCCTGCAAGTTGTCATTACCAGCGTCACAAAGACCCTTGTCATCAGCACTGGCTAAACACTGCTCTCTCTCTCTCTCTCTCTCACACAGGGATATTTGTGGTGGGAAGTCTTTTTGTTTTGTTGTCCATAACATAGATCAGTTACCGTAGTCAAAGCTTACCCTAAAAAGGAAATGAACCTCGATGGGAATAACAGCGCTGTTGCTGTTTGCTTTGCTTTTGTACTGCTTTTGTACTTAGTAGTCATCTTATGCCATTGTAGTACACTCAGCACGTCCATTATATCATCATCTTCAACATCCTCATCCCCTACCTCCTACTCCCTCCTTATCATCATCATTATCGTCATAATCATCATCATCATCATCATCATCATCATCATCATCATCCGGCACTTCACACTGCAGGACCAAGACCTCCACTGTGTACTATTGGTTGTCAGCATTTTCCATCCGTGCTCACGTCATGTTCGCCAGTATCTATCTCTCTCTCTCTCTCTCTCTCTCTCTCTCTCTCTCTCTCTCTCTCTCTCTCTCTTTTCTGTTTGTCTGCCTCGTCCTCTCACTCCATCTTTGGGCTGCCATTTTGTTACATTGATTGCCCATCTTTTATCTGCACCATGAAAAGCGCGTGACCTATCAGTATCTTCTTCAGCCTTTTAAGTGTGGGTCATTTATTTTCGCCCATATCGAGTATGAGAGAAAGGGGAGATGGAGATGAGAAGAAAAGGAGCAAGGAGGTAGAGAGGAGACAGAGAGAGGAAGCAGAGCAGAGCCGTAGGAGAAGTTCTCACTGACTCCAGAATTTATCGAGACTTTGGGATTCGTTGACCCAGTCTCACTCCAGGTGCCCAAGAGGAAGTATTAATACTAATTGGCAACCATCCACCTGTCCCACTCGTGCAACACCAGCAGCAAGATAGACTCAGTTGCATTCATCAACTTCTGCACAAGGCATAACAGTGTGCCCTGAGGTCCCCCAGCACCACACCATATTCTATATTTATTTGCATCCCGCAGTTTTTGTCCCTGCACCCAGAGGAGCTGCCCGCCATATTTTGCTTGTCCTTAAGTGTGTCACTCTCTCACTCCAATCACTCGCTCATTCACTGAGGTACTGCAGTTTCTTGAGAGAAGTGGGGGTCCAGGTCTTATGGAAGGAATGTTAGGAAAATGAAATATTTGCACAGTGGTAGACCTCCCCCCAGGCCAGGTTTCAAGCAGGGTGGGACCACCGTGGGCCGTCCCGCGACGCCCGGGTGTCCGATCTAAAACTGTCTGTCACGTCCATTTTTTTATCTAGGAACAAAAATCGGACAATGGCTGAAGCATCACTGGCTCCAGGTTATAAGCATGGCAAAACCGCCAAAGGGCCTCCCCACACAAAGAGGGAGGGGCGCCTCCCAGTGGCTTCGAACAAGAAGTCGAAATGCACGGCCGTGATTTTAACCAAGACAACGTGAAGTTTTGCCTACTGATAAATGTTCACCCTGACCATGTTTTGAGAAGGGTGGAATTACGGAGGGTTGTCCCATGCTGTGCAGGGGGGCGACCCTCAGGGATCTTGGCAAAACTTATTATGCTGAGGAGCCATAATTTTTAACGTAAAAACACTAAAATTTTCCATATTGGTAGACGATTACGCCGGCCATGTTTTAGGTCTGGTGTTGGACAATGTATAGGGGAGGAATGGCCCTCAGGGGGGACGATACCTTTTTTTTTTTTTTTTTTTTTTTGCCTAAGAACATGATCTTTTGCACAATGGTTAATCTTCGTTGGGGCCACGAAATTGGCAGAGTGAGACCCTAAATGCACTCTCCCCACAGGGGGTGGGGGGCGACGCCCCAGGTCGTAGCCAAAAGTCTTTTGCATGTTGGTAGACGTTCACCCCAGCCCAAGTTTTAGGCAGGGTGGGACCCCGATGGCCACCCGCACGGGAGGTGGAGGGGAGATAGTGATTAGCCCTTAGGGAAAACACTGCCATAATAACTTAATTTGGCCACATAGGCACGCAAAACTGCACAGTAGTAGACCTACACCAAGACCAGAGTTTACAGATGGAGGGATCCCTAAGGTTAGCCCCTCCGCCTCACCTGCAAATAATTATATACTTATTTACGGGGAAGGCAGAAGGGACTTTACGCCTGTAGTCTTGAAACTGAGGGCAGGGGTTACTCTTCTTGCACCCCGCTGGAAGTGGAAGCTCACCACCTTCAACATAAGTGAAAATGGTAATCTTGAAAGCGGGAGAAGGCGCACCCCTTCGTGTGGGTACGTGTGGCAAATAGTTGGTGAAACTTGATTAATTTTTGAAATTCAAAATCTTAAAAATAAAAAACAATACACATGACAGTTTCTAAGATTCACACACAATATAATCTATTAAATGTATGCAGTTCTTACCCCTCTTCTATTATTAAAGAATGGTGACATTTGTTCTTAAATAATCTGTACAAGAGTATGCATACCGGCTTTGGAGAGAACCTGTACCGTATGAAAAATTCGGTATCAGCCATAGCTTCAAGGGGGTTCATGTGGTCAGCAATAACCCTACGAATACCCCTTGGCTGGTCATACTGATTTTGACTACATTTCTGCCCCAAATGCTTGTTTTTGCCATTCTTCCCACCCCAGAACCCTGAAAACCACCCCCAAGACACGAGGGGAGGGGTTAATTTGAAAACTAATCATGAACACCGAAAATAAAGCCAAATTCATTCCAAATCTCACCCAAAATACACCAAGTACTGTACATATATTGCCAAACCAAAACAAAATAGCGAGGACTTGCAAAAGCTCACCGGAGAATGTAAACATGAGACTTCGTAATTCAAACTAACAGGCCGTGCACCAGTCGTCTGTTTAGGTAGTACTCGGCGCATTCTTTACTGCAGGAATTATTTCACGTACTAATCAAACTAAATATAAAAAAAGTATCATGCACCATATCTAATAATAAACAGCTTGGTAGAAATATTGAAAAATAAAGTGATGGAAGTGGATACAGTATCTCATCTTTGTTTTTTATCTTGTAAAAAATTAACCATCTCCAGATAAGCGGTGAAGTCTTTTAAAAACGATAAAAATATTTAAATGCTTAATTTTTTTTTTACACCATGTTTTGATCATGGTAAATCAAAATTCCCATCACATACACCAAAAGGGTCCTTCAAAATCTACGTAGTTTTCTTTGCATAAGGCTGCTATAATATGACAAAGGGGCGTGCGAAGGGGTCATATGAGACTCCCAGCCAATTCCAGCACTGCACCTACAGTGGTAATTCTCTTCTGTTCACCGAGGGCAACGCTCTCCCTTTTCGTGCGTTTAGACTACCAAAGGATACGAATAGGGCAAGGTGAACACATATGCCCACAGTTTAAGACTACGGCCTTTATTTCCCCTTTATAGCATTACAGGTGTGGATGGGGTTATCAAAGAGTGTGTTTTTAGTGAATGTTAAAACATTTCAAGAGAGTGAGGATATATTTCTGCTGACCGAATTCTCACAGACTGGACCCTGAGAGCATAATTAGAAACAATATCTTTTTTTTTCCGATATAAAAAATTGGTATCAACAGTGCACCCAATGTTGGCGTTTTCATCGAAGTTTAATCACAGACGTCATCTCGACCATAGTTTTCATCCCACTGTTGTTGTAAGGATCTACTCTGTGTACAATTTTTTTTAACCATATTTTTTATCAATGACATTTTTCTCACAGTCTATAATATCCCTTTCGTTTTAAACATTCCAGCTCATTACTGTTTTTACTATTAGCACTTGCAATCAAGTAGGAGTGTAGTGGACTTAGGCTGACCGAAAAGTCCTCAGAGAATGAGATTCAAGACTGAGACAGGGGAATCATTTATTTTATTCCAAGAACGGTCTCAGCTGAGCCTACCAAGATGCACCGATATGCCACAGAAACATCCCCTCCCAGTATTGTCACACCTGGGATTGCCCAAGCTCTCTATTTTTTCAGTATGGGCCAGACATGGGGTCTGTTACTGAGTTTCTATTACCTTATTAATTTCAGTTGCTGTCTGTTATATTACTATTTATAATTACTTAGTGGTCATCTGTTACTATTACTATTACTTACTTGGTCATCTGTAATAGTATTACTATTACTATTAATATATTATATACGATAATGGTATTAATGAAACTGCTTAAAAATGGTTTTAATTTTCATTATCGTTGGGAGGCTGCTGTTCCACTGAATGCACAAGTACAAATTGTACGTCTAGATCACCTGATGGCCTGTTGACCACTCTCCATTCTGCACAGATCTCCTGTGGTGTACCTGCAGCTTGGAGAGCAGCCAACAGAGTAACCAAGGTGAGAAGGCTGTTATTATTGATTATGGTAAACTGTATTTAAAAAGTGTCTGTGTAATGGGGAAAAGTAATATGCAGAGTACAGTTATCTGTTACTTTGCCTTCTGATATACTATAGCACTAGCCGTATGTGTGTGTGTGTGTGTGTGTGTGTGTGTGTGTGTGTGTGTGTGTGTGTGTGTGTGTGTGTGTGTGTGTGTGTGTGTGTGTGTGTGTGTGTGTGTGTGTGCGTATTTTGGGCAGCCGAAACTTACATATTTCAAATCGCACCAAAATTGTCACAAAAATCGCAAAAAATTCGCTGATATGAATAAACTTGGTCCCATCACGATTGAAAAACTTTTACTATATATTAAATGAGCAATCACATTTTGACCCAAAAAAGGCCACTTCTGGCGCCAGGCATAGGATCTCCATAGAGATTTTTTGCCCACAGATACAACCCTAAAGCATTTCGGACTTGCGTTCGGACAACTTGGGTTCCATTCCCGAAGCTGCAAATAACACGATCAATTGGTTAGCTGCAAAAAAATCCAAGTGACAACATTACATTAGAACAGCACATAAACACGCGAGCCCTCCCTCCGCAGAATCATGTCTGAGCCCTCTGTTACTATTACAATTACTCTTACAGCCAGGAACTAGTGATCTATTACTATTACTATTACCTTGAAAACCCTGTAATAGTCTGTTACTATTATATAATATTACTACTTCACCCCATGTCTGGTATGGGCAAGTGGGTATTATTGCCTAATCGATGATATTTGTACATGTATGTCGCAGATTGTTGTGTGTAAAAGGACTGTAAAATGACCTCAGAATCCATATCACCTACAACTTTCAACCAGTGCCACCAAAATCTTTCTTTGTTTTCATTTTCACTCAAACTATATATCAAACTCTTTTCCAGTCATTATCATAACTTCCTACACATTCTAGACTGCTGTTACCTTCTACCAATTATATACATTATCGTCATCACCGTTTTATCATATGTATGTTTATATTTTTTGCTTTCTTTTGTATTTTTTTTCTTTGAAGGAACGGTTTGTGGGCTCCTGTCCTTTGGTTCCTTCTTCCTTGCTAAAAAAAAAAAAATATTTTGTACCATCAACAGCTGTCCTTTCATCCATACGATGCAGCAATGCTTCATTATCATTAACAACATCGTCATCTTTGTTCTTACCCTCGTAATTCTCTTTTACACATCACAGTTCCATTGCATTACCAGTGTCACATTATTGCACCTTCCATTACAACGGACCCATCAACTTTCTACCGTCACCATTGTTACTGCACCAAATCCATTAAACACTTCCATCCCCATCAGCCATCTATTACAACTCACCTTTACACCCCATTGCCAGCCACCTTCCCTCCCATTATTACTGCACTAGAAACGCCTGGAGAGACCTTGCGGTCCAGACCACCCCTCACAGGATGCGGCATCAAGCAATAGATAGATACATACATACATATCATTCCAGAGAGGCAGGAAGGCACATTTCATCCCTATCATCATTTCTGGGTCAACAGCGTCGTATTCTCAACGTTTTGAGATTTCGTGACGCCATATCATCCTTGATTAATTACACCTGCTGTACGGTACATGTATGTCTATATCATCGTGTGTCTTGTTATATATAGATATCTATACATGTAGGCCTATATCTGTGTATGTATGTATTGCATATATAGATATCTTATACATATAGATATATATCATCGTGTATGTGTTATATATAAAGTATCTATACATGTGGAGGCCTATGTAATCATTGATGTACATGTGGTTATATATAGATATCTATACATGTAGGCCTATATCATCGTGTATGTGGTTATACCAACTATATAGATATCAAATAGACAAACCAAATAACGTGCAGGAATATACTAAGTTGTAATATACAAGCCAATCACTGATAAAAGATGTTCTATGAAGTTTGCTATACTAGGAGTGAATAAGGCTTACTATCATTATCCACGCCAGGGAACATTCTCCCCTTATCGCCATCCTACTGCCTGCTGTAATTACTAACTCCCTGTCCCCAGCATAACTCATTCTCATATATCATTACCAGTATCAATTGCACCTATCTTTTTTCCCGACCACCTCTCTCCCTCACCGCCTTCTCTCCCTCACCGCCCTCTCTCCCTCACCACCCTCTCTTGACCACCATCTCTCTCCACCATCATCTCCTCCCTAGCCATCCTCTCACTCCCACTCCACCTACAAATACAATCACCATCACAACTGTCCACACCTGCCAGCATCCCTTGTCCCCTTTCGTACCTGAGTCTCACCAACATGCCTGTCTCTTCCCCCTTTATGCGCGCCGTCACTGTTGCCTGTTATTATGAGCCACACAGTATTCTTGTGGTACTGAGCGAATCGTAGCCTCTCTTCCAAGTTGACTATTTTTGTCATTGTATATTAACATGTAGCTTTCCCCCTGCACATTATTTAAATCAGATTATCAGCAAAACTTGCATCATCGTGCATATACAAGAGTACATGACCGTGTAATTGGCAAAATTTTTCGTTCAGGAATAGTTGTTACAAAATCTTCCAGAGCAACGAGAATACATGCATATAGACCAAATCTTGTTATTTGGACACGATCAGTGCTCCGTTGTCAGATTAAAGGCTTTTTGTGGGGGTGGGGGAAAAAAAAGAAAGGAAAGGTAAAAAAGAAAAAGTGATTAACGTCGTCATGACCATCTCCATCGCAGCCCCCTGCAATACAACCCAGTCCAGTGGCAATATGAGGGCATTGTGGGACTCAGTGAAGCAGCTTTAGTATATCAGCCAGCGTTTGTCAGGTGTACATGTACCCAAGTGATTAATGATGTTTAATAATGAGTTTACCTGCCTGCATGACACAGAAGGGGAGGAGGGAAAGAAGAAAGTTATCTGTTCACTAGTGTGTCATTTCTCATCTCGTGTATCATTACTGTGCTTGAGGAATTGAGGCAGTGTGTGTGTGTGTGTGTGTGTGTGAGAGAGAGAGAGAGAGAGAGAGAGAGAGAGAGAGAGAGAGAGAGAGAGCAGCACACGTGGGAAAGTGTGTGCATGAGCGTGTGCGAGTGTCTTTATGCGTGGGTGTGCGTACATAAATAGGTGATATATTTTTATGGAAGGCCCTCAGGAATGGGTGTGGTATGCGAAAGAGACAGTTCAGCAGGTTGTGGGCACAGGATGATGATGGGTGCTAGGGTGTGCCAGGGGTGTCATTAGGTATACCAGTGAGAGGTGCGAGTCAAAGGTGAAGCAGCAAAATCTGGGTGGGATAGGCAGAAAGGAGGTGGTGGGATGAGCTAAAATTGTGGTGGTGATGAGGCAGAGAGTGATTAGTACACCTTGCTAAAATCTGGATTGTATGAAGGGCATCTGTTGATGATGGGAAGCTGCTGAATATGGAGATTTACCATGGAAGTTTTGTGTGTGTGGATGCGGGAAGAAATAAGTGGGTTGGAGTTACCAGAGTAAACATATCAAGGTATGAACCCATTCTGGTTGATGAAGTAGGGCACAGACATTAGTCTGTGAAGATGGAGTATTGTAGGTTAACCTGTTTAGACGTACTGAAGTTAAATTCAGTATTTTCTCCGGCAGAAGGAGAACATTAAAACCAAGAATAGCAAAGCACGCGACGCCGTCATATGCAGGTAAAAATATGA
>NW_027643872.1:0-20000 GCF_032717465.1 Coenobita brevimanus
CAGTCTATTCTCCTTAATTTGCCTGTAATTCCTCCTGATTTTCTACTATAGGGAATACACTATCGATAAATTAATGTTTTTTAGAGGGATTTTGATAATTTGGTAAAGTTATTGCGTTATATAAATGCTGTACGATCAAGTGCCTGAAAGATTGGTTTGCCAGACGTACAACGGAAGGTTGGATCAATAATTGACGTATTTTTTACTGTTTATATTTATTTAATGGGGTAGTGTTTTTGTCCCAGCACAGCACACCATATCACCACACACACAATACATGCATCACAACACACCCCAGCCACACCACAACAGGCTATGCAGCTGCCAGGTCACATAACTCATCCTTATATACGCCTCCTATCTCCCTACAGGAGGACGGTGGACTTCAGGAATGGGAGAAATTCAGCCTGCAGTCCACTGGGATCACGTACAGACCAACCTACGACCACAAGTAACAGCAGGAGCAACAGCAACAACAGGTGATTAAAACGTAGAGTCTACGAGTGTCTGTAATTAATTTTATTGCAATCTAATAAATGGAATACACCACAGACTAACATTCATTGCACCCTCAGTATGCGTAGGAAACCCGAGGAGAGGCTTTTAAAATACAATAAATTTACCCTAGTTACCCCTTTATTAATCATAGAAAACGGTTGGATCGGAAATTTTAGGGGACACTAAAATATTTTGGTCTCCCATCATCATCATCATCATCATCATCATCATCATCATACGACACATGATATCCGAAGCAGTGTCGACCATAGTCAACGATGCAGGTGTGTGTGTGGGTGGGTGGGTGTGTGTGGGTAAGGGTGGCGATGACATGTCGGTTCAGATGTTATGACAGTGAAACAGCTGGCCTGGCAGCTTAGTTCTTTGTCTGACGTAGACCACATTACTTGGCCTGTCACTCTGGTCTGGCTCCTCTCTATCGAGGCAAGGTATTGTTCTTATGGTATTATACAGTGTCCCAGGATTTATTTTGGGGTGTTTTATTTTTCCGAGACCCATCAGTTGTGCCGCGTATATTCTATCAGTCCAACTTTGTCTTGACTTTAGTCCATTTAGTCCTTTTGATTATTATTGATAAATCTAAAACGTTTCGTGTTTTCGTAAAATCTAGCCAATCTGACCTTTTTTTCGATACATCCAGAAAGTCAGGTATTCAAAGACACATTTTGTCGCACATGGGGGTCAATAACATACTCAGAACTCGTAACATAAATTTTATTGGTTACAATTACTCGTACATCTGAATGTTATGACTTAATAATTACATGTTAAATTATGGCTCACGTTTTCACTAAGTAATTAATAGACTCAGATCTGTACCTAACAACTGAGGCTCACATAGGCTTCAGAGACTTGAACTGAGTGAAGACTAGCATAATTTACCTCTTTCCTGATATTAAATACATCACTATAACTAAGCCCTTCTAGCCTTGGGTCCCTAAATGTTAGACTTATTCACTTGGTTTAGTGTGGATATAAGGTACATATTCCCGTTGTCTGAGACTCCCTAGCACCTCTTTCTTGCCTGTTTTGCATATTACACATTAAGATACACTAATAAATTAAGAAAAAGGTGCTACAAGGAATAGTGCCAAGATGAAGTTTCTGCAATGTAAGATTAAATAACTAAAGCTAACACTGATTTGAACTAATACACATCTGGTCCACAGGTCGTGCTGGAGTCTGCTGCCTTGACGCTGCTTCCTTGCCACACTGGTCATACCCTGCTGAAGTTTGGTCTGCCCTGCCGTGAGAAGCCTGACGGTGGTGTGGTGTCCTCCCCTACTCTGAGATGCCTGGTGGTGGTGGTGGCGGTGGTGGTGGCGGCGGCGGCGGCGGCGAGGGTGCAGGGTCGTGTCTTCCCCAGCCGTGAGATTGCTGCTGCTGCTGGTGATCTGCCCTGACCTGCCGAGAGAAGCCTGGTGGTGATGGTGTGATCTGCCTTGCAAGTCGGGTCGCTCACCTCCAGGATGTTCTGTGGACAAATGCTACTTTTGAATGCATATTTTATATTGCTGTCTCTGTTAATGTATTCTATACTGAAGTATTAATAATGAAAACTTAAATTTTCTGTCTTGTTTCATTACCTTTTTAGCTGTGGCTTTGACTTAATATAGGTGATAAGTATATTGCGCTCTGCAGTCTTGTGTGTTGTGGGGACGGCTTTTGTGATGAGCTAAGACATTCTGATCGCTTCACCAAATTACTGCTCAGCCGTGTGATCAGTGGACATAAAAGATTATACAATACAATGATATACAGCTAAGCATAAAAAAGGTTATGGGAATTCTCAACCATGCAATCAATGGACCTAAATTAAAGCCTATATTATAAAGCTAAGCCTGAAGAGGGTTGTGGGAAGTAGATAATGATGCAGGATAGATACTGGTAATGTTCACTGAGTCGTGCCCGCAACACACAAGAACTGGGTGGCGTAATATATGGACCACCTTGTATAATGAGAGGCCGTAAGTGTGTGCTGACCCACAAACTTGCCATCAATGCCCCGTCATAACTATTACTGTGTCTTGTAGGAAGCACAAAGAAAACAGGCCACAGAATACCTCCTTGTCTCTCGTTCCTCCTACACAAACATACACGCCTTTCACTTTAACTTGGCACAGAGTTTTATTTAAAGCATATGAGAATGTCACGCAGATCAGTAGCAGAAACAGCCAATACTACAGCCCAACATCCTTTCCACGGCACTCATTCGTGACTAACATCATATTCTAGTGATAACTACCGCTACTACCCGGCAAACAGTATGGAAACTATTTATAAGCTATCTGTCTATCCATCTATCTATAGCCAGACACCTTAATCCCGTAAGAGGTGGCCACAAACAAGTCGCCTCTATGCCATCCTGTCCCCTGTCATTATGCATCACTCCCTAATTCACACCCTCTCTCATATACATCCCAACTCCATCCTCCACTTATAAGTAATACATTATAAATCAACCGTGAATTACTGCCGCACAAGCTGAGCCGTAATCATATCCAACACAAACACGAAGGAGCTTTAAAGAACAGAAAACAATACCTTGATAGCAGAAGACACTAAGACCACAAGTACTGACAGCCTACACCAAGAAACATAACTAATTTCAGTCAGAGACCAAGTGAATATGAGAGGCCCACAGTTCATCACTTCAGCTACAGATCCGTCCCACCTTTGTAACCTTATGTTGCATCATCCTCTCCACAAACAAAATCGAACAACCGCCCAACACTACACAGATTATCTTTGCAACATATCCCCTCCTCCACCCGACTCTACACTTCCCAGACACATACACAAACTCACAAACACTCCAGCCAGCCAAAACTTTCTGCCAAACACATACATAAACACACAGACACCCCAGCCAGCCAAAACTTTCTACCAAACACATACATAAACACACAGACACCCCAGCCAGCCAAAACTTTCTACCAAACACATACATAAACACACAGACACCCCAGCCAGCCAAAACTTTCTGCCAAACAGCATCCTTCATGTGCCACCACCAGATATACACCCTTCAGACACTACCGAACCCAGGGACACGAGTACACCAACCTTCCCTGCTACAATACTAACACAAAATATAACACATACAATCCCCTGTGTTCATACTGCAAAAGTGGCACCCCCACACCACAGCACACCCACTCACTTCCTGCACCACACCACCACAACACAGACAGTCCTTCAACATAGCACTGGGTTCACATCCAGAGGAGCCTAAGATGTAACAAGAACAACAACAACAACTCAGGCCAAGTTAAAGTGAAACGAGTATAGTTACGAAAGGAAAATTTATTTCGAGTTATTTTGTAAGCGCTTCGGGTACATAGAGTTACAAGGCCGCAGGGAACGAACTGCATACCGAGGGTTATAATACTGTGGCGGCTTAGGGGGCTTTATACCACCTTTTCTTCAGTGATTTATTGTTCAACCGAGCGAGCGTAGAGAGCAAGCGAGCGAGAACACTATATGACATGGTATAATAGGGTGGCAGAGAACAGCGCCAAGACTGTGTTGTCTAGGAAACTATTAAAGCAACAACGGATCTATGGACATCATTAGAAACCTAGTATAAAAATAATTGGAGTTGCTTGAGGGACTTTTCTCAAAATTTGCCGCGGCAGTTCTGATGAAAGGAAAATAAAAGTACCAAACTGAGCACCAGAACCGAGTTATTATAGAAGTTTTTAAAGCTACTGCTGATCTGTTCAGACAGCTGGAAAGCTTATGAAGAAGCAATTGGTACTACTTAAGTTAAATAGACTTAGCTTTTAACATCAAGCGAGATGGATGGATGGATGGATGGACGGATGGATGGATGGACGGATGGGTGGATGTGGAATCGTGGATGCTTGGACCGATGGTAGAGTTCCTGCTGTTTCGTTCTTCCACCTGCCGACAAAAAACATCATCAACATCATCATCATCATTATCATCGTAGTTGTCGTCCTCATTACCACCATCATCATTATCTACATCCTCATTCTCATTATCTTTACCACTCTCCTCCTCCTCATCATCATCATCATCATCATCATCATTAGCAGCAGCAGCAGCAGCATTATCATATCATCATCATTACCTATCTATCTATCTATATCTATGACTGTTTATCTATAGCCAGAAGCAGGGCCGGTCTCAGGGGTGGGCCCACAGGGCCTGGGCCCCGGGCCTCCCACCAGAAGGGCCTCCCACCAAACGTTGGGCAACTTGACATTTGGTATTTTTCATTGCCAAAACAGGGCCGATTTGGTAATGAAAAATTCGCCAGATAATGAATAAGCATGATTTGTTACTGGATTTGGAGATGGTAATAAACTTGATTGGATGATGTACTCAATTAATTTGTTAGCTTTTAGAACATGAAAATACAGAACATATGCTATTAATTTTCAAATGAATAATTTTTTCCCTTATACATGTACAGTACCTATATTGGCAAGGGGTAAATACATGAATAATCTTTCTTTAACAAATTTGGTAATGACCCTGATAATGGCCTGGCTCTGAACATTGGTGTGTCACAGCTTCAATCAGTCTGTTCTGTTCAAAATCTGGGTGTCTATTTTAATTCAAAGTTAAAATACAAGGAACGTATTAATCAAGTTGTCAGAGTTTTTTTTTTTTTTTTTTTTATGTGTCTGACTCTGGGCATAAGCTTCACAGCCTGCTATCAAGGCCCAGTAGTCCTCCTACAGACCATACATCTCTACATGTCACCACTTCGGCACTAACAACCACCGTCCATATTGAATACATGCTAGGGCTGTCCCATACAGGACTGGTGTATTGGTATTAGCGGGGATATTTTTACGACATGTCGGTGGGTCTTCTGGTAGATCAGTAAAGCCTGATTTAATGAAACTCAAATCCTTAACTTGTTCCCTGCCCCAGCCGAGATTTGAACCTGGGTCCGGTAGGACTGCAGGCCACCTCTCTACCGATTGAGCCACCGCCTCAACTTGCATATCAAAAATCTGTACTCTGTGAGAAAACTCCTAAATAGACGTTGCCTCGTAACATTGGTCCATGCAGTGGTCTTGTGTTGATTATTGTAATTCACTGTGGATTGGCCTTCCAAATAATATACTAACAAAAGTTCAATCTGTGTTGAACAGGACAGCACGGCCTATCTTTGGTCTCCCCTGAGAACCTCGACTAGCCTACACCGTTCCTAACTGAGCTGCACTGGTTACCAGTAAAAGGCTAGAACTGAATCTAAACCGTGTCTTACCGGGTATTACATTCAAGGTTTTTAAGTTTGGTGAACCGAAGTATCTTGCTGAATTGCTAAAACTCCCATCGGCACGTCCGGGTGTGATGTTACGTAGTGAAGATGATACCTTGTGTCTTGAGCCTGGAGCCATTCACCAGTCGTCTTTCTCTGATCGTTCTTTTGTGTATAGAGCCCCTAGATTATATAACAGATTGCCATTGTCCATAAGACAACTCTTTTCTACTGAATCCTTCTAGAGATATCTGAAAGCCTTTTCTTTCAAAATGTTGTGACCTGGAGAGAGGTACTATGACGGATAATTATAGGGGTTAATTATTGCCACTTTCATATTTTTTTTATTTTTTTACTGATGAAGTATTTATTGTATATGAGAGATGTCACAATTCTTGTAATTGTAAAAATAATGTATATGACTGTCAAGCGCTTGTGAATTCCCTATGGAAGAACTGGCGCTTTTGTGAAACAAGAAAAAAAAACAATTATTATTATTATTATTATTAATGAAAAACTGAATCTGGGAATGAAAACTGAAGAATTTGGTTGAATACCCATGTTCAAATCTGGCAGCCCTGGAGCCGGTGCCAGCTGCCAACAATTGTTCATATTTGATCACTTGTCACTGTCAGAGGATATCATTCCTGTCATCGACCAGTTCATAGCTTCCCTTAACCAACGGCTGCATGCGTATGAACTGATGTCAGGTCGCTCTGGCTGCCTCGGACGACTGACAAAGCTATCCTCTGAAGAGCTGTCTAGAGCAGCTAAGAAATTACTGGATGTCTATCTCAACGATCTGGAGACTTTATTTCCTGAAGAGCTCATCCAGTTTGCTGCTTTTGCAAATATTATGCTGACGAAGAGCCAAACGACGTTAGCTGAGCTATTTCTCTACAAACTTATCCACGATAAGCATGTGCTAGATACTTTCCCCAATGTGGAGGTAGCCCTGAGAATGTACCTGGCTGTAATGGTGAGCAACTGCAGTGCTGAGCGTGTTTTTTTTTTTTTTTCAAGCTGAAATTGATTGAGAATCGCCTACGAACTAGCAGGACACAGGAGTGACTTGTGAATTTGACGGTCATGAGCACCGACTCGGACATCCTACGCTCATTGGATTTTGATAATTTAATAAGAGAATTTTCCATTAGAAAATTGCTGAAAGCACCTGGACTAGACCAGATTTCTAGAAACTGTTCGTTCAGTGAACAGTCTCTACAAGTGTTGAGTGGTGAGTGCATGCTTGAGTTGTTTGTTTGTTTGTTTGTTTTTCTCGCTTCATGATTATTCTGTTTTGTGTGATATGCTAGGAAGTGTTCAGTGCATTTCAGGGCTGCTCTGTTTTTTTTTTTTTTTTGCCACATTCAGGGCTAATTAATGTGGAGATATTTTAGAAAGTATCATTTTTACCTGATCTTTAATGACATCAGTTTCTGAATACAGTATCATAGGTCGTCGGGAGCGAGTAGTATCGTGCGAGCGAGCATATCGTTGCAACAGCGCGAGGGTTAAAAATGTATTTTCATTTAGCACCATGCTAATTTGATGCTTGGGATGGGCCCCCCACCAAAACGGGTCCCAGGCCCTCTACATCCCAAATCCGGCACTGGCCAGAAGCCTAATCCCGTAAGGGGTGGCCACAAGCAAATCGCCTTCATGATGTACTGTCCTCTACCATTTAGCTCAAGTATCCCACTCATATGTTTCTACTCTTTCCCTCCATCTCATCGTCGGTCTCCCCATCCCCCTCTATCCTTCCAGCTAACTCATGTGCACTCTTCTAGTCATTCTCTTATTCGCCATCCTCTCCACATGGCCAAACCATCTCGAAGTGTTTCTCTTAACGCTTTCACTCTCATCCAATCGGCATCACAACGCTCCTTCATCTGCCCATTTGTCTGTCTGTCTCTCTATGAAACTCCACATGTTCCTCTCAAGTACCTCATTTCCACTGCTCTCACTCTTGACTTGTGCCCTTTCAATAAGATCCAAGCTTCACTTCCATTCTTTAAAGTGGGAATCACAGCATGCAGTGCCCTTTTTTTTCATAGTTTCATCCCCAGTTCCCTCTTCCTAATCACTGCTTTTTAGAGAACAAGCAACCCTCCTTCCCTGACGCATCATTCCAGTCACTTCATCCTCTAATCTTCCATCCTTATTCATCACATTACATAAATACTTAAATGCACTCATATTCTTCCATTTCCTGGCTATGCAGCCTCACTGTGCATTCTGTAACCTCATACGTTGAGATGTTAAAGCATCACCATCATCAGCATCAACATCATTATCACCATCAATATCATCACCATCAGCCTGTGACACACCACTGCATGATAAGGACCCTCTCACCTTTCTCCACTCTGATCCATTGAATGTTAGCCAGTTCCGTCCTTGCTCGGTAGATCTGCATCATATGATCTCTCCATCTTGTTCTCTGTGCACCTCTTCTTCTCACTCCATCTGTGGCTTGCCATTCATTTACGCTCGCTGTCCTTCTGTTATCTCTTCTGTGAAAGACGTGACCTGAGGTGTGTGTGTGTGTGTGTGTGTGTGTGTGTGTGTGTGTGTGTGTGTGTGTGTGTGTGTGTGTGTGTGTGTGTGTGTGTGTGTGGAGTTACCTGGAAACAAGCTAAGAATTACTAGATGCGCGAGGTTCAGGCCCCTTAGGTTAATCTCCTTGGTGTGGTGTGGTGTGGTGTGGTGGTGGGGGGGGGTTGTGTGGTGTGGTGTGGGGAGGGTTGTGTGGTGAGGTGTGGTGTGGTGTGGGAGAGTGGTTATGTGTGGTGTGATGTGGGAGGGTGATTTTGTGTGGTGTGGTGTGGTGTGGTGTGAGAGGAGGATTTTTTGTGGTTTGGTGTGGTGTGGGAGGGTGGTTTTGTGTAGTGTGGTGTGGTGTAGGAGGGTGGTTATGTGTGGTGTGGTGTGGTGTGGGAGGGTGGTTTTGTGTAGTGTGGTGTGGTGTAGGAGGGTGGTTATGTGTGGTGTGGGTAGGTGATTTTGTGTGGTGTGGTGTGGGAGGGTGATTTTGTGTGGTGTGGGAGTGTGAATTCGTGTCGTGTAGTGTGAGAGACTGGTATGGTGTGGTGTGATACGGTGTGAGAGGGTGGTATGGTATGGTGTGGTGTGGGTGAGTGATTGAATGTGATTTAGTGTGTGGGGCTGGTAGAATGTAACTTAGCTTCACTATAATGTGTAAAGCATATATGAATACAACACCTCTACTCTCAACATAGTTAGTGAGAAGCAGACGGTCAGGGCCGGTCCTAGAGCTACTATGATAAAATGTAGAAAATCATGTGTTGTATCCTTAAAATTAAAAAGAATATGTGAGGTTAATTCTTCTCTTTAAATAAAGACCAAAATATATGTATTACTTCACTCATATTCATCCACTTCCTAACGATACATAAAGAGACGGTGATCAGTGACTTATGGAACCCTGTGCTGTGGTCTATGGGATGTAATAAGCTTTTCAGAATATTGCGTAAGTGTCTCTTAACTGTATAGGTAAAAGGTCCTATGTTCTTGGCCTAATATTTACTCTTGAAATAAAACTATGAATGTGTGGAAATAATTCTGCCATTTGAATAACCACGGTATCATCAACCAAGATATACATACACGAACATAAGCAAGCACACACACACACACACACACACACACACACACACACACACACACACACACACACACACATGCCCAGTCACCTAAACATTTGAGGTTAAACGAAAAGGAAAGGAGGATGTGACTCAGCCAGTGACTTGAAGATCATCGTCGTCGTCGTCATCATCGTCGTTGTCGTCTTCATCTTCGTTGTCGTAATCATCATCATCATCTTCCTCGTCGTCCTAATCATCATCATCATCGTCAGCAGCATGTTATTGTCATCCCAACACTGTAAAAGATGTAGAACAGATGTTATATCAGTCATCACCTTTATCATCATATTCATCACTGCCTTCTAATGAAATTGTAGAATTTGTACGGGACTCACATCATCATCATCATCGTCATCATCATCATCATCATCACTGTCATCATCATCATAATTGTCATCATCCCAGCTGTGTCATCGAGCATATAGTTTCATCATCATCATCATCATCATCATCATCGTCATCATCATCATCATCATCATCATCATCATCATCATCATCATCATCATCATCATCATTGTCATCATCATCATATTTGTCATCGTCACAGCTGTTTCATAGAGTATATAGTTTCATCATAATCATCATAATAATCCCAGCTTAGTTAATTGGTACAGGAGTTTCAACATCACAGTTATCATCATCATCATCATCAGTATCATCATCATCATCACATTCATCCTATTTCTGTTAGTTCGTACAGAGGTTAAATCCTCACTGGTATCGCCAGTAGTAGCTGTATTATAATCATTAGCATCGTTATCATCACCATCATCATCAGCCTGTGACACACCACTGCAGGATAAGGACCCCTCTCACCTGTCTCCACTCCGATCCTTTTATTTGTTCCGCCCCAACTCGGTGGATCTGCGAGTATCATCTCTATCTTGTTCCCTGTGTGCCTCATCGTCTCACTCCATCTCTGGTCTGCCATTTAGTTACGCTGGCTGTCCATGCGTTACCTGTTCTGTGGAAGACGTGACCTAAGGACTGCGTGTGGACTGACCTGTAAACAAGAGGACAAATATACGTGTGTTGCAGCATCACTACTATATCCTGTTCACTCTAACTTGGTGTAATATTGCAATCTCTGTCTTAAATTGTGTTTTGTGACAAGGGTTTAACACTAGAATGGTGCTAGTCACGAAGAAGTGGTATGGAAATGATGTAGAGCTGTAAGTTTAATTCTTTCACTAAACTACGAGAAATAAGCTGCAAGAAACGACTATCTCGGCCTTGGTAATATGAAGGAACACCACCACAATATACGTGTGTGTGTGTGTGTGTGTGTGTGTGTGTGTGTGTGTGTGTGTGTGTGTGTGTGTGTGTGTGCGCGCGCGCTTCAGGACAAAATAACTTACATACAATATTTTTTTTCCATCACACTGTCCCTCTGAAATCTGATTCGCACTTATCAGTTTACATTCAGGTCCCAAACTGTACTGTTGGGTGGACATGAACAAGGGGGCAGGCAAACCTAGTCCACCAGTCTGATCGGCACGAGAATCTACAGGACGACACTCACACTGCTATTTCACTGGTGCTGAGACACCAACATTAAGGCGGTACAAGGCAGAGTTGCCGTGAATTGCACACTGGTTGTGACGTCATTATTGCACACGGTCTCGTTTAGTAACCAGGATGACAGAGGATGTATTGTTGGTATAACTGCCATAAAATTTGGTATACTGTGAATACTGGAAGAGAGGGTATAATTAATGATGTCAGACCTATTATGATTCAAGTGTAAGGACGTTAAATGATTAAGAGAGTTAATAAGTCAGCAAATGTTGATTAATAACAAGACAGGAGACAAGGAAGTTTATCCACATCCAAGTTTTCTAGTATATCAACTGTACACGATTTACAACATTGTTTCGGTATTTCTTTAATATTACAAAGTAAGTGTGCACTGCTAATGGTTGGCACGTGTCTTGTAAATAATTTTTTTTTCTTTTTTCTTAATGATATCGCCGGGTGGGTAGAGGTAGACTGTTCAACGACGTATTCTTCCTTGTTTTAAATGACAGTATTATAGATGAACGCTACATATTCGTTGGTTTAACTGCGAAGGGTCTGAATAACAATACATGTTAGTTCCTCCCAATCATGACAAAATCCCCCTTATTCCTGCACAATAACGTGAACAATTAGTGTGGAATGACGTCCGCCTGCCCACATCCATGCTCGTCGTTCATTTGTTTTTCCACATTAGCAGACGATTTTCCACAAAACGGCAGCACTGGACTACAAGGCCTCCTCATCTCCCTCACACCAACAGCCCCCTTGTCTCATCAGAATTACGTCTAGTAGCCTTCTAGATATTATTTCTTTGTGCCATGATACTTCCTGGCTGTCAGTGAGATATCCTTGTGTCTTAATGTAGTCACCTTAATGGCTAAAAACAGCAAATATCCAACACTTACCTCAGGGGATTGATGCAACAGCAACACACACACACACCCTCGTCCTTCCACTGTCATACGGCCACTAGCAAAAGTAGCCAAGTAGCGACGCCTACCAAGACGAGAAACATGTCCAGCTACTTTTACAACCACTAGATGGTACCCGGGCCCTTTCATGGTAAGGGCAGCTCTGGCATTCTATTCCAGGTACTGTTTGGCGATAGCGGTCAGTTGAGAGTAAGTCATACTACTCTGAGAGTGTTAATACTGTCTCTATTAACTCTCATGATCATACAGCTCTCTTTACCAGTCCTACCCAAAAATAAATTGCAAAGGAAATCTTTGCCCGACTTCTGGGAGGTGCCTGTGTGTTACCATGGCAACCTCTCACACCACCACAGTTACATACACACATTTCCCCACCAGCAAGTTCCATTAGAGAGTATTGTGTGTGTGTGTGTGTGTGTGTGTGTGTGTGTGTGTGTGTGTGTGTGTGTAAATATGTGCCTGTGAGTGCATGTGTGTCTCACCACAATGCACCGCTAGACACCCACTCCACCCCACCACCAAACACCTTTTTCGCTTCATTTCTTGTCACAGAAATCTTTAATATTCACTGATCGTTTTTACAAATTAGGTCCGAGTATGTTCTACCAAACTGTGATGATAAAACGGCAATATTGGCATTAAATATGAGTACTGAGATGTTTTATATAAAGTGTGAGACTCAGTGGGCAATACGCATGGTCTTAGCTTGGCTGGTGCAGGGAGTCTGTGTTACCATGGCAACCTCCCCACCCCACCCCACCACCGCAGACATACACACATTTCCCTGCCACTAAGCTCCATAACAGAATACGTGTGTGTGTGTGTGTGTGTGTGTAATTCACCGGGTCAGTCAGGATCACTTGATGGTCGTGATCGTCAGCTTTTACCCTCCCGGAAGGGAGCTGAGAGCTCATATAGTCCGATCTAAGGGCAAGGCTGTGACCTTCACACACACACACACACACACACACACACACACACACACACACACCCGTCCCCTTGCTCGAGGGGGACAGTAACCACTCACTTCGTCAGTGAAACTTTTCGCAACCTGAGCGAGGCGCGAACTCCCGTCCACCAGTTGGCAAGCGAGAACGTTACCACTGCACCAGCGAGCGGTGTGTGTGTGTGTGTGTGTGTGTGTGTGTGTGTGTGTGTGTGTGTGTGTGTGTGTGTGTGTGTGTGTGTGTGTGTGTGTGTGTGTGTGTGTGTGTGTGTGTGTGTGTGTGTGTGTGTGTGTGTGTGTGTGTGTGTTTCTGTCTGTCTGTTAGTTCACTACTTGTCAAAGTACCTTGGCTGTATATGAGAAGACATGCTTTTAAAGTTAGGGCACAAGTATAATGTGCTATGAAGTCAACTACACTAATAATAACGCCACGCTTCGTCTCCCCTTTCTGTCTCCTTGCCTTGCGTCTGTCTGTCTTCTGTCTGTGTCTTTCTTTCTGCCTGTCCCTTTATTGCAAACCACAAACAACTCTCAACTGTCCACAACTTCCTAGAATATCATAGTATCCTGCATTATACTACTTTTTTTCAGGGTAACTTGACCCAGATTTTCGTCCTTTTGCCGCTTACTTCACATGGGTCATTGGCAGAAAAGTGCAGCGCTACGGCTCCTCTTCAATGGCACTTTTTTGTGACTTACATATTCTAGTATTAATCTATTGCTACAACTCAGTATTCAAGTTGGAGAGATGAAAATTTTAGGCCAAGTTAGAGTAAAATGGGTACAGAATTAATAAAGTCAAACAGCATACCTTTGGTGGGTGCAGTGGGAACAAGGCGACAGATCACAGGCAGGAGGACAATGGCGGAAATATCCAGCAAAATCTAACCACCAGCTTATGAAGTGACGCCAACAACACTCGTGCCTCACAATCGGTTGAAACACCCGTCCACTTTATCAATAAACACCCGAGGTTCTGAAGTATTATAACAGACGTGATGTACTGATGCACTCTCTCCACGGAGTCTGCCTCTGAGCTACTGTTTATTACTTGCTCATCACAATGCTTCAAAGATTGATGAGCCTCTCGCTCGGACATGACGGCTGACTGAACCTTTATCCTTGTCTTGTACCCCTGCCCTTTTACTGAATGCTATAAGAAAAAAATACTTTATCCTAACGTAACTCAAAGTCTAATGACAGAGATGATCTGCTCGCTTGACTTCGCGCACCTTTTGTGACGCCACAGACTATGTGGGGGTGGGCTTCCTATTCAGAGAAAGCAGTAATATGGATGGGTAACTGCGAAAAATTAGTCAGTCACTGTCCACTGACTCTTCCTGCTTGGATTCCAGCGACAACGTTCCCCAGAATGAAAGGGCTTGTACAGAATGGTAAATTCAAAATCTAAATTAAGAAATAAGATAATCTGCTGACTTTTTCCTATAATCTTGCTAACAGACAGGCAGGCAGACAAAGGCAGACAGGCAGGCAGGCAGGCAGACAGGCAGGCAGGCTGGCAGACAGACTGATGGATTTATAAACCCGGCCAAGCACATAGCTTCATCGCTCTGCATCGATTGGTTGTAATAACACCTTCTAGCAGAAAAAAAAAAAAGAGATTTTTTTTTCTTATTACCCATTTTTTTTTCAGCCATATTGGTACCAGATCACATTAGTCAGCAATCTATCTATCTATCTATCTATAGCCCGACGCCCTAATCCCGCAAAGGGTGGCCGCAGACAAAACGCCTCCAAGTCGCTCTATCACCCACCATTTGACTACCCTCCCCCCAACTCACCCCCCCCTCCCTCATATACCTCTCAACTCCCTCCCTCCACCTCACCTACATACACCCTCTTAGTCAGTCTTTCATTCTCCATTCTCTTCACATGTCCAAACCACCTCAGTGTATTTCTCCTAATCTTCTCAACCACATCCACATCCACCCCACAGCGTTCC
The DNA here is from genome assembly GCF_032717465.1 of Coenobita brevimanus. Taxonomy (NCBI): domain Eukaryota; kingdom Metazoa; phylum Arthropoda; class Malacostraca; order Decapoda; family Coenobitidae; genus Coenobita; species Coenobita brevimanus. The sequence goes on from NW_027643872.1 coordinate 14,789, forward strand.
TTCACTTCTTCATTCGTCAACCTGTCAGCAATGATGTGCGTAATTGGGAATTAATAAAGCTTTAGGTTCATTTTGTATACGAGAGAAAATGACTGGAAATATCAACAGTACCCCCAACAGTTTAATACCACAGCCATCTCCCGTCCGACCATGCCTGGATTTTTTCCTTTAACCATTCTTTTCCCCAAATGGAGAGTTGTGGCAGACTCCTGTATTCCATTAACTAGCATGTTATTCGCTCTACGTAGAGTATTATGCGAAAATCTTGTACGTCATTGGCCATGAGATTTTAGGTAGAGATTTTGAAGTGATGTTAGGGTGGGAACTCTATCTTGACTGCTTTTGGGCTGGGAGTTTACTGTTAGTAGTAGTAGTAGTAGTAGTAGTAGCAGTACTGGTAGTAGTAGTAGTAGTAGTAGTTTGAGAGATCAGCATTCCAGCCTTCATTGACGAATAGTATGGAACCTTCAGGCTAGAAATGTCCGGTAGAGTTACGACATGTGAGCAGTGTCTGACTTGATCGGTTCCTTTTAATTCAATAGACGACATTTTGAGCATTATTTCAGCTCTTGGTGTCAATGCACTTCAAAGCTTTCAAAGTTTTCCAACCAGCTATTCATATAGTACTTTGTCTTAAGGGTACTACTGAGCCTCCATGACTAACACAGATAGTGGAGTACCAACATATCCAGTACTCCAATGCTAGGGAGGCCATGTGGGGTGCTTTTGGTCATGCCTGAGTTCGCTGGCTTTTCTTTGGTTTGTTCTTAAATTCTGGTGTCTCAGTTCACCCAATATGTACTCAGAGCATTTTCACAGGATACTTATCTAATTAGACTTGTTATTTACGGCTAATGTTTAAGGCTGTTAATATAAAAGGAGGGTAATCACACAAGATAACAGTTATTTCTCTGAAGACATAATCAGGTTAGGAAAGAAACTCAAACATTCCTGTATTTCACGCTTATATGTATCAACATCTACACTTCGTGGCTTTGCAAAAGATGAATTTATGTCGTTTGGAAGACTGGTAAGTAGAGAGGGACTGGCGGGGATGTGTGGTGGTGTGGGGCGGGATATGGTGACACACTGCAGTAAAGAAATGCCACATAGCTCTCTGTTGGCTGCTCCTGTTACTGGCCGCTCGTCACCCCTGCGAAAGGAATAATATCTTAGTTAACCTTCACTGCCACAGATCTTTAGTATTAAATAAAATCGTCTTGAGATAGTAAGAATAAAATAAAAAACTGTGATCTAGCATTAATTGGGTTAGTAATCGTAACACAACCAGGGTCTTGTGTATCATATTCTACTGCAAGTGACTTTGGAGACTTTGTGAGGTGTGGCTGAGTGGAAGTGTAGCAATGTGCAGGTGTGTGTGTCTCACAAAACAAAAAGAAAATATTAAACAAAGCATCAGCCTTCAACCAAGCATATCCCAGACAAGAAAACAACTACACTCATTCACTGCTGCGAAGGTTACGGCTAGAACATCGCCCCCTTCCCAATATAATCGACGAACAAAACCAAAACTGCAAACACTGCAACGCAAACTCTCCTTTTCCCCTACTACATAATCTACTAAAATGCCCTGCAACCGAACTACTCAGAGCGGCAGAATCTACCCCAACCCACACATCCCACCCACTGAACCTCCGCCACCCCCTCGTCACGTCTTACAGCTGTCCATCTATTGCCAGACGCCTTCATTCCATACGGGGTGACCACAAACAAATCGCCTACACGTCGCCCTGTCCCCCGCCATTTCACTATCCTGCTCCCAACTCACCCCCCCCTCTCTCATATACCTCCCCACTCCATCCCTCCATCTCATCTTTGGCCGTCCCCTCCCTCTCTCCCCCTCCACCTCACTCACATACACTCTCCTCGTCAGTCTCTCACTCTCCATCCTCTCCACATGGCCAAACCACCTCAGAGTGTCGTAGATCTATCTATCTATCTATCTATTGCCAGACGCCTCAATCCCGTTTGGGGTGGCCACAAACAAATCGCCTCCAAGTCGCCCTGTCCCCCGCTATTTCACTGCCCTGCTCCCAACTCACACACCCCTCTCTCATATACCTCTCCACCCCATCCTTCCATCTCATCCTAGGCCACCCCCGCCCTCTTCCCCCCTCCACCTCACTTACATACACTCTCTTCGTCAGTCTTTCACCCTCCATCCTCTCCACATGGCCAAACCACCTCAGTGTGTTCCTCATGACGCTTCCTATCACATCCACATCAACACCACAACGTTCCTTTATATCCTCATTCGTCAGCCTATCTCTCCATGTGACTCCACAGGCTCCTCTTAAATAACTCATTTCCACTGCTCTCACTCTTGACTTGTGTCCTTCCAACAACGTCCAAGCTTCACTTCCGTACGTTAGAGTTGGTATCACAATACTGTCATGTAGTAACTTTTTCACTTCCATGCTCACTTCCCTGTTTCTTATCACTGCTTTCAAAGAACCAGCAACCTTTCTTCCCTGCTGTACCCTTTCAAGCACTTCACCCTCCAAACCTCCATCCTTACTCATCACACTACTCAAGTACTTAAACATACTCACATTTTCCAATTCCTCACCATCCAACCTCGCTGTACATTCACTGACTTCACCTCTCTCAAAGACCACCACTTTACTCTTCCCTACATTCACCTTCAGATTCCGTTTCTTACACACTCTCCCAAACTCATCCACCAAGCCTTGCAGCTCCCCTTCGTCTTCACTCAACAACACAGTATCATCTGCAAACAACAGTACAGGGAGTTTCCAAACACTATCCTCTCTCACCAGGGCCACTCCAACATCCACTACCCTACCTTGTACCTCTTTTATTACCCCATCCATGTACAGATTGAACAACCATGGAGACATGACACATCCCCGTTTCAACCCAACTTTCAGAGAGAAAAATTCACTTAGTTCACCATCCACACGCACTGCAGCCTTCGCACCATCGTACATACTCTTCACAGCATTCAACAACTTCCCATCTACTCCATATATTCTTAACACTTTCCACAATCCTTGTCTATCCACCCTGTCAAATGCTTTCTCCAAATCCATGAAGGCCGCATCCAACTTCTTTCCCTTCTCTAGAAACTTTTCCACTAAAGATCTGAGAATGAATATCTGATCTACACAACCTCTTCCCTTCCTAAAGCCTCCCTGTTCTTCTCCAACTAATTTCTCTGTTCTTTCTCTAACTCTGTCAATAAGTATCCTACCATACACTTTTCCTATTATACTAAGAAGACAAATGCCCCTATGATTACCACACACTTCTTTTTCCCTTTTTCCTTTGTACAAGGGAATAATTATACCTGACTTCCAATCCTCCGGGACTCTACCTTCCTCCCAGGCTAATCTGCACATCTTCCACATCCATTCTACTACTATCTCTCCCCATGCTTCAGCATTTCACCACACACTCCATCAATTCCTGGGGCTTTCCCCGATTTAACTTTCTTCATTGCTTCCACAACTTCTATCCTACTGATTTCTTCCTGTCTTCTCACCTCCCTCCTTCTCCCAGCCATTCCCCAGCCACTTATACTCGCATTACTTCCATCCTCCACGTTCAACAATTCCTTAAAGTGTTCTCTCCATCTGCTCACTTTTTCTCCCTTCTCCACTAGTAATCTACCATTTTTATCTTTCACTCCCCTGCTAACTTCACTTCCACCCTGTCTTACTCTTTTCACCTCTTTCCAGAACAGTTTCTTACAGTCCCTCCACTTTACACTCAAATTCCTTCCACCTAAATAACGCTCACCTCTTTAATACTCCAATTCTAATCTTTCTATTTTCCCTCTTCTTACTACCTCCTGTCCAACCACACACACCGACAGGGCCATAATCAAGTCTCGGTCTCCTCTATAGGCGGAGATAATCTATAAACAACAACAACAACAAGAAGTCAGGCCCTCGCACCTTCACCACGCGGCCAGGAATAGGTTTGGCCAGTAACTCTCTCTCTCTCTCTCTCTCTCTCTCTCTCTCTCTCTCTCTCTCTCTCTCTCTCTCTCTCTCTCTCTCTCTCTCTCTCTCTCCTGTACCTATCTGTCTATCTACCTACCTTTCTATCTATATCATCATCATCATCATCATCATCATCCCCCTTATCCACCTCTCTCTCTCTCTCTCTCTCTCTCTCTCTCTCTCTCTCTCTCTCTCTCTCTCTCTCCTGTACCTATCTGTCTATCTCTATCTATCTATCTATCTATCTATCTATCTACCTTTCTATCTATATCATCATCATCATACCCCGTTATCCACCGCTCTCTCTCTCTCTCTCTCTCTCTCTCTCTGATTTTTGCTGTTGGCTAATGATGTGAAACCGCGGCTGGGACACGTTTGAATTACCCGGGTGTTTAGGCTTGTGGTGGTGGTGGTGGCAGTACGGAAAGCTGCTGGTGGTGGTGGTGGTGGTAGGCAAAGGTAGTGGTAGTGGTGGTTTTGGTAGGGGTAGTAAGGAATGAAGGTAGCTGTGGCAGTGACTGTGGTGGCAGATGGGGCAGCCAGAGGGAGGGGGAGGCCAAGGATGAGATGGAGGGATGGAGTGGAGAGGTATATGAGAGAGGGGGGTGTGAGCTGGGAGAAGGGCAGTGAAATGGCGGGGGACAGGGCGACATGGAGGCGATTTGTTTGTGGCCACCTCTTAGGGAATTAAGGCTTCTGGCAATAGATAGATAGATGAACAGATAGACCGTCAGATGTAAACAAACAGTACAGTGGGGGTGGTAGGGAGGAAAGGACAGCGGTCAGTTGCAATTTCACGACATAGATATTCGATGCCGATTGTTTTCTTTTGCTTCGGCCATTTAACTGTGTGTGTGTGTGTGTGTGTGTGTGTGTGTGTGTGTGTGTGTGTGTATGTGTGTGTGTAGATGAGTGGTAGGGAATGAAGAAGGTTGAAGTGGTGTTGGATGTGGTGGTTGTGTAAAAGAAACGTAGTGTGTGTGTGTGTGTGTGTGTGTGTGTGTGTGTGTGTGTGTGAGAGAGGGGGGGGAGTAAAAGGAAGAAAAAGTGTTGTGTGTGTGTGTGTGTGTGTGTGTGTGTATCTGTCTATCTATCTATCTATGTCTATCTCTCCCCCATCCTACTTCATCCATCCATCCATCCATACAAACATCTCTCTACGTATGTATGTATGTATGTATGTATGTATGTATCTATGTATGTATGTATGTATGTATGTATGT
>NW_027643872.1:40000-47500 GCF_032717465.1 Coenobita brevimanus
AAAAAGACAATATTAGGGCTCTTAATCTTTTACATAGCACTTCTAGAATGGCATCACCGAAGCCTCAAAGATGTAAAAACAGTGCCTCTTACTTTTACCTAGTGTTATTTATGCCATTCGTATCGTGTAAAACAGATATAAATCAAATGCAGAATAATGGGGAGTTATACAATTAGCAGCCAAAGGTTTGTTAGGAAGTCCTGTTAGCTGAAGAAAATATTGCACCAAGAATAAATGGTCAGATGATGTCAACCTCATCTTCCAGCGTTCAAACAATACACATCTCCACACCAGGTTACATGGCAGAGATTTTGAGACATGTCACTCCATTCGTCCCCATCCTCTCCCTCTCTCGCCCCAGAACAATTGTCTAGTTGTTATCATCCTTGTCAGCTGTTGGGACGTTAAAGCTGGAGAGTTGATGTTGCTCTGATCCCAGGTTCATCTGAAGCGTGAACCCAGTGGACTGCAGGCTGAAGTTGCCATCTTCCTGAAGTCTGCCATTATCCTTTCTGGGGAGGGAATTGGCTCAAGGACGTTAGGTTCAACTGAAACGTAAACCCAGTGGATTAACTTGCCCTCCCCCTGAAATCTATTATTCTCCTTTAGTGGGCTAGGGAATTAGGTTGCGTTCAACAAGATACATTCTCTGCTTGTAGAATAGGCCCACAAAACGTAACACATATAATGGAGTACTGGACTGCACATGCCACTCTAAGATGTAGGCACAATACCAGCGGTGTAAGGAACATTTTGGACAGCTCTACAGGGGCAGTTGTTTAACTGCTGTGGACGGGTAAGCTGGATTAGATGGACTGGGATTGAGCAACATCATATTAGGTCTCCACTTCAAAATGTTACACTACCACTCCCAGATTATGTCTCTAATTCAGAAGGTAAGAATAATGTGCAATGTCAACAACAGGTATATTGGTAGTGGTGTAAATATATGATGTTTATTCAGTGTGTTGTGTAAGTCACGGTCAGAGGTCAGGAAGACAGCTGATGGTATCGTGGGTGTGGGATTCACTGTAGGAAGTGGTTCAGCTACTATGCCAAGACGAATGATATATTGGATTCAAGTCAGCATTTATCGATTCAGGTGTGTGTGTGTGTGTGTGTGTGTGTGTGTGTGTGTGTGTGTGTGTGTGTGTGTGTGTGTGTGTGTGTGTGTGTGTGTGAAGGTGTTTGCAAAAAATTAGGCCATTATGAGGGTGATGATGGCCTGATACAAAGCTTTCTCGAAGAAAAAAATGCAGCACGCATCTGTCTCCTACACCTGACGTCCCACAATACAGGTAAAACATTCGCTGGGTAGTGAGAAAATTACCCTTCTCATCCTAATGAAAGGAGTATTTTGGATGGCTAGTGTATTTGGTGGATAAAATCTGCCAGTAGTGTGTAGCAGAGTCATAAAGGCGGAGTTAATGACCCTATCGCTCTTGTACCTAGTTACCATTAACCCTTTCACTGCCTCCTTCACCACCACCACCTGCTATTTCTTGTCTCCATTATCCTAACTACACCTTAATGAAAGCCTGCCTTTATGACGGAGGTGAGGAGGTATGAGGGATAACTCCATAAGGGTAGAGATGATTGTTGGTTATTGTGGGTTTTGGCGTAGGCTAGTCGTCTTGTTTTTATCTGACACACTTGGGTCACTCCAACACCTTGAGTACCAAGTCGTGGTTACATGAGGTTCTGTCAGCCTTAGGTATGGGGCACAAATGAGTCTTTTACTGTATATTTTCATTACCATCAGCAAATTTTTGTCCTTTTGCATCCTATTTGCCGTAGGTTCAGTGGAAGAAGACAACATTGCGTTCTGCTGTCTTCCCATAGTACTTCTTCGCGACTAGCACCATATTGATGCATTAATTTCTCGTTACAGCTCAGCATTCAAGATGGAGAGATGACAATTTTACGCCTAACTGAAGTGAACAGAGTATAGTTAAATCAACCCTCCGCTCTGACTATCCCTGGCCATCATCTAACCTGAAAGGGGTTTAGGAGATTTGTCAAATCTGAGGAAACCCGTTAAGTTATGCACATGATTGTCAACACACACACACACACACACACACACACACACACACACACACACACACACACACAAGGACATCAGCCATCTGGAATAGGGTAGCCGAGGAAGAGAAGGTGCAGATCTAAGTTATCTGACGTGTGGCCATGAAGGACTTAGTGATGGGATGGCAGAAAGGCCAGTGAGCAAGGCCCGATTTGACAAGCCCTTCCTACCTGCCCTAACTGATCTAATCTAACCCAACCAAACATAAAATAACCTAACCTAACCGAACCTAAGCTAATCTAACCTAACTGAAGCTAACCTAACATAGCCCACTGCTCTCTAACCCAAGCAAACGCAACACAACACAACAACACAGTACATCACAGCACAACATAACACAGTACAGCACAACTCAGTACACCACAGCACAATACAGCACAACCTAATCTTAGTATTTTTCCCTCTGCCTATGACCTCCAGACTTTTAAACGCAGTGTGTCCAAGCAGCGCGACATGAACCAGTCTTGATTTTGTCTCTTTAGTGTTCTCTAGAAGGGACCCTTTTTTTCAGGTTATTGCATTTTAGATCTTTTATTTTGTATTAAAAAATATAAGTTAACCCTCTGTCTCTGTCTGTCTGTCTGTGTGTCTGTCTGTCTGTCTGTCTGTCTGTCTGTCTGTCTGTCTCTCTCTCTCTCTCTCTCTCTCTCTCTCTCTCTCTCTCTCTCTCTCTCTCTCTCTCTCTCTCGCTGCACACCTGTCCATCCTGGGGGTGCCAGGTGTATGCCATCACTGTCTACCTGTGGTCATTAATCTACATCACGAAGCTGCTTATAATTGGTTTATTTCCATTTAGATTATTTTTCAGACCCTGGGTGATTATCGAAAGTTACAACCCTCTTCCTCCCCTCCCTTCCTTCTCTCTCTCCTCTTCTTCCTTCCCCTCCTTCTCCTTCCTTCCCCTCCTCCTCCTTTCCCTCCTCCTCCTCCTCCCCCTCCTTCTTCTTCCCCTTCTTCCTCCATCCCTTTCTTCGCCGATATTTTAGAAGGCTCCCTGAATCAGCTTTAGTTTTTACTCTTTTAATTCCAGTTGTTGTTTTTTTAGTGTCATGATGTAACGTTGAGGTTTTTATGTGTATATTAACGTTAGGTGGCTCTACTGATGTTGATATGGGTGTATGTATATTTATATGTATATATTTTATTCTTGTTCTGCTTTTGCTCTTGTTCGGAGGTAATGATCGCCAATGTTGCGTTGCCATGTTCCTTTTCATACATTGTTAGTGAGTCAGTCAGTCAGTAAATCCTTACTAGCTGTGGCAGCAAAAGGTGCTGTGAGTTGTTTGACGGTATTTTGAAGCCAAGAACTAAAGAGTGTGAGATGAAAGGATACTGTCTGTCGTGTGGGCTGGAATGAGAAATGTGGAAGGCAAGAGACAATGCTGGTAGAGGATTGTGGGCCAACTTTTGCTCAATACTGTACCGTAGCCAAGTTTTGTTCCGAGTTTCGTGCCCTTGTTTCCTGTCAGCATCTTGCTAAGGGCGTTGAAGCCTGGTAACGTCTTTATCTCGGCGATTTAGTTTAGTACACATTGTTGTTTAGTATCTTATTCATACCCCACCCCTGCCTTACGTCTGCCTGGCCCCATAGCTACTCAACTCTACCTCACACTGCCTTAAATCTACCTTACCCTACCCCACATTTACCCAACCCTGCCTCACCCTACCCCACATTTACCCAAACATGCCTCGCTCTACCCAGCCCCTGCCTTACACCTACCCTACCGTACCCTACCTCACATCTACCCAACCCTGACCCACCCCTGCCTTACATCTATCCTACCTCGTCTACCCTACCATACCCAACCCTTACCTTGCATATACCCAGCCTCACTTGTACCTAACCCCTCCCTACCTCACCTTTGCCTTACAGCTACCTTAACCCCACCCCTACCCCAAGTCTGTCCAACTCTTCCCCACCCTACATCTGCCCTATTCTACCTCTCATCTACCCTACCCCTGATAATCCTGTAGCCCCACCCCACCCATCATCACTGTCTTTTTTGCTTAGCCTACTTGCCCTGTCCATTCCGTCTCCTTGTTCTGCCAGTTTTTCTTCACATCCCTGTCGGTCTGTTTTCTCTGTTCTTTCTGCTCACTTACCCTCTGCTGCTGCTCTCTCTCTCTCTCTCTCTCTCTCTCTCTCTCTCTCTCTCTCTCTCTCTCTCTCTCCAGATAGTTTACAATAAGGTCTGCTAAATATCTTCTATGACAGAATTCAGTATGCTTAGTCAGACATATTGAGTATTCTAAAATGGCGGAACTGTAGGTAGGTAGGTAGGTAAGTAGAAAGATAGATAGATAGATAGATAGAGAGAGAGAGAGAGAGAGAGAGAGAGAGAGAGAGAGAGAGAGAGAGAGAGAGAGAGAGAGAGAGGTGGGGCGGGATGCCAAGAAAGATCCATTCCAACTTACGAAAGGGACCCAGACTAAGTTCCCTTCATTTGACAAGATAACTCAGATTTAGGTGAAGGTTTAGTGGCCTTTAATGCAGTTGCACAAATTTGGTAGTTGTGGTTATCTGTCACTATCTTTCCCGCCTCCACAGCTGTCTAAATACAGTTGACAGGAGGGTGACGCCCAAGATATCGTGATGTCTCTTTCGTTTACGTCTATTTCAACTTTTTTTTTAATCGTTCTGGGAGACTTTTCTCACTCAGGGTCTAAGATAAAGCCTTAAGCATCCTCTTGACTTATCATGGTTTCTCCAAGTTTCATAATTGTAAGGAGAAACTTACCATTTTCTGACGTGGCCTAAAATTGCCATCTTTGCCTAGTAAAAGTGTTGTTCAGCACGAACACAGCCCCCTCCCAACACACACACACACACACACACACACACACACACACACACACACACACACACACACACAGTAATGCTTGACAGTAGGAAAAGTATACGGATGTTTGTATCGTAGTCTTAAAGTAGGGCTCCACAACACACACACACACCCGCCCTTCTAACTCTACCGTCTCTGAGTGTGTGTGAGGGAGGGAGGGAGGGAGGGAAGGAAGGGAGGGAGGGAGGGAGGGAGGGAGGGAGGGAGGGAGGGAGGGAGGGAGGGAAGTAATTATTCATCCCAAGCTCTTTAAAAATGAAGGAGGGAGGGAGGGAGGGAGGGAGAGAAGGAGGGAGGGAGGGAGGAATATGAAGGAAGGATATAGAGAAGGAAAGACTGAAAGGAGAGAGAGAGAGAGAGAGAGAGAGAGAGAGAGAGGGAGGGAGGGAGGGAGTGACTGTGGGAAGGAGGGAGGGAAGGAAGGAGGGAGAGAAGAAGAAAGGAAGAGAAGGAGGAAGGGAGGAAGAAAAGGAAGGAAGGAGAGAGAGAGAGAGGAGGAAGGGAGGAAAAGACGAAAAGGAAGGAAGAAGAGGAGGGATGGAGAGAAAGAGTGGAGGAAAGGGAGGGAAGAGGAAGGAGGAGTGGAGGAAGAAGAGAGAAAAGAGGAGGAGGAAGAGGAGGAACGGAGAGAAGGGGGGGAGGAGGAAGGAAGGAAGAGGAGGAGAGGAGGGATGGAGAGGAGAAAGGAAGGAGGGAAGAAGAGGAGGAGGAGGAGGAAGAGGAGAGATGGAGAGAAGAAAGGAAGGAGGGAAGAAGAGGAGGAGGAGGAAGAGGAGGGATGGAGAGAGAGTGGAGGAAAGAGGAAGTAATATTTGTTAATGGTGAGAGAGAGGAAGTGAAGGATAGTGACTCGATAGATAGATAGACAGATAGATAGATAGATAGAGGCAGATAGACAGATGGACAGACAGATAGATAGATAGATAGATAGATAGAAAAATAGACATAGATAGATGGGGAGGGAGGGAGGTATGTATGTATGTACGTAGGTAGGTAGGTAGGTAGGTAGGTAGGTAGGTAGGTAGGTAGGTAGGTAGGTAGGTAGGTAGGTAGGTAGGTAAGATGGACGACCAGAATTATGAGAGAGAGAGAGAGAGAGAGAGAGAGAGAGAGAGAGATACAAGGAGTGACGGACAAGTAATGCCTCAAAAGGTCTGACGATCCATAAAGTAGGGTTGGTGGAGGGTTAGTGCCCCTCCCCGTAAAACAAATTGATAGATAGATAGATAGATAGATAATTCACTACCTTTCAACAGTGGCTCTCTCTCTCTCTCTCTCTCTCTCTCTCTCTCTCCTGCCTATTTCTCCTGAGAGGCCTGACGTACTGAACATGTGAGAGACTGACGAGGAGAGTGTATGTGAGTGAGGTGGAGGGGGGGAGAGGGAGGGGGAGGCCAAGGATGAGATAGAGGGATGGAGTGGAGAGGATGGAGAGTGAGAGACTGACGAGGAGAGTGTATGTGAGTGAGGTGGAGGGGGGGAGAGGGAGGGGGAGGCCAAGGATGAGATGGAGGGATGGAGTGGAGAGGATGGAGGGTGAGAGACTGACGAGGAGAGTGTATGTGAGTGAGTTGGAGGGGGGAAGAGGGAGGGGGAGGCCAAGGATGAGATGGAGGGATGGGGTGGAGAGGTATATGAGAGAGGGGGGTGTGAGCTGGGAGCAGGGCAGTGAAATGGCGGGGGACAGGGTGACATGGAGGCGATTTGTTTGTGGCCACCCCTTACGGGATTAAGGCGACTGGCAACAGAGAGAGAGAGAGAGAGAGAGAGAGAGAGAGAGAGAGAAGAGGGAGGAAAAGGTCAGTCTAAAGGAGGGAAAGAGGGGGGGGTGAGGAAGCATAAGAGAGATATTGTGTGTGTGTGTGTGTGTGTGTGTGTGTGTGTGTGTGTGTGTGTGTGTTTAGTTCATCCTGGACTTACACATACACACACACACACATGCATTAGAGAGAGAGAGAGAGAGAGAGAGAGAGAGAGAGAGGATAACATTAATAGATAGATAGCCTCCTGTCTATCTATCTATCTATCTACCTATCTATCTATCGTCCTGTCCTTTAAAGAGCGGTGCTATTTACTAGTCTCTCTCTCTCTCTCTCTCTCTCTCTCTCTCTCTCTCTCTCTCTCTCTCCTGTCTATCGCCTCTTCTATCTACTCCCTCTCACATCTATCTGTGACTAATATTATTATTATTATTATTATTATTATTATTATTATTATTACTATCGTTATTATTATTATTATTATTATTATTATTATTATCGTTCCTACTCTTTACAACTTAGAGAGAGAGAGAGAGAGAGAGAGAGAGAGAGAGATTGCAACACTCATTCCTGCCTTCTGTCAACTTTCAACAATCTCTCTCTCTCTCTCTCTCTCTCTCTCTCTCTTATATAATTCTTCTATATAACATGTACACTTATATAAAATGTGTGTGTGTGTGTGTGTGTGTGTGTGTGTGTGTGTGTGTGTGTGTGTGTGTGTGTGTGTGTGTGTGTGTGTGTGTGTGTGTGTGTGTGTGTGTGTGTGTGTGTGTGTGTGTGTGTGTGTGTGTGTCTGAGCAAGAAGAAGGAGGTA